>NC_137010.1:37413152-37473152 GCF_032717465.1 Coenobita brevimanus
AAAACTGGTAAAATTTGCAGCAGAAACATATAATTATAGCAGCCATTCTAGTATTACAGTCCAGTTTTATTCAGCTGAGAGTGAATCATGAAAAACTTAATGCTAATACTGTTATCATTAACCCTTTCATGATAGCGTCTTATCTCGTATTGTACTCCACCTAAGAAGAGTATGGTTATATCAATCTGGGAATGAACCACTGGAGCCTGATTTTGTGTGTGTGTGTGTGTGCTTCCGACTCTGGGCAAAGGCTTCACAGCCTGCTCCCAAGGCCCAGTAGTCCTCCTACATACCATACACCTCTACATGTCACCACTTCGGCGCTAACATCCACAGTCCATATTGAATAAATGCTAGGGCTGTCTCATACAGGACTGGTGTATTGGTATTAGCGGGGGTATTGTTACGACATGTCGGCGGGTCTTTGGTAGATCAGTAAAGTCTGCTTTTACTAAATTCAAATCCTTAAACTGTTCCCTGCCCCAGCGGGGATTTGAACCTGGGTCCGGTGGGACTGCAGGCCACCTCTCTACCGACTGAGCTAAAGTTAGACAAATAATGGGTGTCCCAAGAGGAAAGAGGAAACTTTGGAAAATCATAGATGAGGGAATTCTAAAGAAATAATGGTATAACTACGTGCGCCCAAATGTCAACAGCTATAGACTGTAGCACCAGTCGAGCAGGGCAGTACTCCCGAGGTGGATGGAAAGCTGATGACAGGGAGTGCTGGAGCTCCCGTTTCATCAGCCCTCAGGACTAGTTCCTGACCATCCCCCTTTGCTGAACTTTTTCAGTGTCTCAGTTACACAGAGAGTAGGCCAGCATGCTCTCCAGTACAAATTTCTCTATCTATCTTCACCAAACTACATGCACAGTACACACTACACTTCCTATTCAAAATTTACCAAAATGGCGTCAATTCACCCAGCCTCGGAGTCCCCAGGGGGGGGACCATAAATGCCCCCGCCATCTGCCCCTCTCCCGGTGACGACTCGAGGTGCCTGGAACCACTGTCTGACTCTCTTCTTCTTCATTTCTGCAACATTCGCGGCCTTTCATCTAACTTTCGCTCTGTTGAGCACCACCTCTCCTCCTCTAAACCTCACCTTCTTTTTCTAACGGAGACTCAGCTGTCTGAGGCAACTGACAGCAAACCCTTTTCTGTATCCTCCTACTTTCTCTATACTCATTTCAAAGCCAAAGGTGGCTGTTGTGTATACATACGCAACGACTTATCTTGCTCTCGTGTTCCTGAACTTGATTCTTCTGAATTCTCCACTCTCTGGCTTCGGCTTTCCTGTCATTCTCTGACTAAATATATCTGTGCTGTTTACTTATCACCTAATTCTACTGACTATCAAAAATTCTTTGACTATCTTACTTCTACGATGGAACACATTCTGTCCATTTCTCCTTTCTCTGAAATCTCCATTCTTGGAGATTTCAATGTTCACCACCACCTTTGGCTCTCCTCTCCTTTCACGGATCCACCTGGTGAACAAGCCTACATCTTTTCTATCCTTAATGACCTAGAGCAGCTTGTACAGCACCCTACCCGTATCCCTGACCGCCTTGGAGAGAGCTCCAACATACTTGACCTCTTCCTCACAACTAATCCTTCTGCTTACTCTGTTAATCTTTTCTCTCCGTTGGGCTCCTCCGATCACAACCTTATTACCTTAACCTGTCCTATTGCTCCAGTACGGCCTGCGGACCCTCCAGGGAAACGTCGTCTCTGGCATTTTGGAGCTGCGGACTGGGAGGCCCTCAGGCAGTACTTCTTTGATTTTCCCTGGAATGATTATTGCTTCCATGGCCGTGAGCCATCTGAGTGTGCCTTGCGCATTACGGAGGTTATTCTCTCGGGCATGGAAGCATACATTCCTTTCTCATATCCTTTGACTAACGCAAGAAAGCCTTGGTTTAATCACGCTTGTTCTAATGCTGTCCGCAACAAGGAGAAGGCCTACAAAAGGTACCGGAGCCAACCCACCCCTGAATCACATAATCTTTACGTTTCTGCCAGGAATCGTGCTAAGTCTGTTCTTCGCTCTACTAAAAATAATTTCATCCATACTAAATGCTCTCAACTCTCCAACTCGAATTCTTCCCACTCCTTCTGGCACCTTGCCAAAAATCTTTCTAACAACTTTACCTCATCATCCTTCCCTCCTCTTTTCTACTCTGATGGTTCTGTAGCCATTTCTTCTACTGATAAAGCAGATCTCTTCGCACAGACTTTCTCCTCCAATTCCACCTTAGACGATTCCGGTGCTGTTCCTCCATCACTTCCCCCCTCTGACTTCCTCATGGCTGACATTAAAATTTCTTCAGTTGATGTATTTTCTGCCATTACTGGCCTCAGTACTAAGAAGGCATATGGGCCTGATGGGGTCCCTCCTGTTGTTCTCAAAAACTGTGCTTCTGTGCTTACACCCTGCCTAGGCAAACTATTTCGCCTTTGTCTGTCAACTTGTACCTTTCCTTCTTGCTGGAAGTTTGCTCTCATTCAGCCAGTCCCAAAGAAGGGTGACCACTCCCAACCCTCCAACTATCGTCCAATTGCTTTAACGTCCTGTATTTCAAAAGTTTTCGAGTCAATTCTTAATAAAAAATTTTAAGGCATCTTTCCTATCACAACCTTCTTTCCGATCGTCAGTATGGGTTCCGTCAGGGACGCTCCACTGGCGATCTTCTCACCTACCTTTCAGATTCCTGGTCATCCTCCTTTCGGGACTTTGGCGAAAGCTTTGCCATTGCACTTGACATCTCAAAGGCTTTCGATCGAGTCTGGCATAAATCTTTAATTTCCAAACTGCCCTCCTACGGTTTCTATCCTTCTATCTGTACCTTCATCGCTAGCTTCCTTTCTGGTCGTTCTATAGCTGCTGTCGTAGACGGCCATCGTTCTTCTCCTAGATCTATCAACAGTGGTGTTCCTCAGGGCTCTGTCCTATCACCAACTCTCTTCCTTTTATTCATCAATGATCTTCTAAGCTGTACATCTAACCCTATCCACTCATACGCTGATGACTCCACCCTTCACCTTTCCATTCGGTTCCCGCAACGCCCATCTCAACAGTTACTTCAAGAAACAAGGGATGAGGCTATGGCACACCTAATATCTGACTTGGCTCATATCTCTGACTGGGGTAAAAATAATATGGTTGTCTTTAATGCTTCTAAGACTCAGTTCTTACACCTATCAACCCGACAAAATCTTCCACAGGTATACCCACTAATGTTTAATAATATTCAGATTAATCCTGCATCATCCTTGAACATGCTTGGGGTTTCATTTACTCGGGACTTATCTTGGAAAGATCATATTACATCTCTTGTAAAATCTGCTTCCAAGAGATTGGGTGTGCTAAGCCGACTCCGCTCTTTCTTCACCCCTGCACAATTGTTGACTCTATACAGGGGTTTTATCCGCCCCTGTGTGGAGTACAACTCTCATGTGTGGGGAGGCTCCCCACATACAGCTCTTCTCAATAGGGTGGAGTCAAAGGCTTTTCGTCTCATTAACTCTCCTCCTCTTACTGACTCCCTTCAACCTCTGTCTCTTCGCCGCACTGTTGCATCTTTATCTCTTTTCTATCGCTACTTTAATGGTCACTGCTCCTCTGAACTGTCTGCTTGCATTCCTCCACCTCTACGACGGGCGCGTAGCACCCGTCTGGCAGCAAACTCTCATCCCTTTTCTGTCCAACTCTCTAATGCAAGAGTTAACCGTTACTCCCAGTCTTTCATTCATGCAACAGGTCAGCTCTGGAACTGTCTCCCTCTGTCTGTATTTCCTCCTGCCTATGATCTCCAGTCTTTCAAACGCAGTGTGTCCAGGCATCTCAAAATGATCGGATCTTGAATTTGGCTCTCTATTGTATTTTGTTTTTCTCTTGGAGGGAACTGTTACTGCGGGCTCATGGCCTTTGGTTCCTTCTTCCTCGCATAAAAAAAAAAAAAAAAAAAAAATTACTTGACTTTATGGGCGAAAATGGTCTCCCTCATAATTCACTTTAAAAAATCAGCTTCTTATGTTGAACCATTTTTTGCTGATCATTGACCAAAGTCGTACCCTTTCCTCCCGGACACTTTATATGGTTGAAGATGAAATGTTGAAAAGTGTTCTAAGCCGACCAGAATACTCGTAAAACCCTTAATGTTAGAATACAGCAGAGAAGGGACGACAGAGGAGCGATAAGTAATGCTGATGTGCGAAGTGTACTGGAAAGGTAATACTGTCTTTCGAATAAGCGTGACTGGACATATTCAGCGAGACAGCGGGATGGGGAGGGGGAGGAAAGATGGAAGAATGAAGGAAGGGAGGGCGGAAGAAGAGGGAATAGAAACATTCCAGGGAGGCAGGGGAGGTAGGAAGGAAAGATAAGACGGGGAGAGAGAGAGAGAGAGAGAGAGAGAGAGAGAGAGAGAGAGAGAGAGAGAGAGAGGGGGGGGGGGGTTCATTGATACCAATGCTACCGGGTGCTTTGTATCTTAATCATGCTAAACGATATTATTCAACTCGTGAACCATTTCATTACAAGGGTGTTTACTACCCTGAATAACTTACCCTGGTAGCAGCAAAATCTAATAACGACCATCTCATGTTGAAGGGGTGTTAGTAATATATAGGGAAGGAGTGGTCACAGCAATTAGGTGGTGGTGCTATGACAGCAGGTTCGATCCCTCTGGTGACATGTGGAGGTGTATTGTAGGCTATGTGTATGTAGGAGCCTAAAGGAACAGGCTGTTAAACCAATGGCCAGAGTCGTGCACATTAAAAAAAAAAAAAAAAATAGCTAGTGTACGCCATCTTCATTTTACTCTTGATTTCATTCAGTTCAGGGGAGACTTCGAACCGAACGATTCATTTGCAGCTTCCATTATTATCATCTCAAAGAAAGAAAACTTTTTAGGCCAAATAAAATCGTCTGGTAGTGTCCAGATCGAAATGAAACGTGTCAAATGATTCAACAGGCTGAGGGGATATATTACTCGTACACTTATGAGATTCAAATGTGGATATTTAGTGAGCGCATGTATTATGTAATGCGTGGTTTGCAGCAGCCGACAAATGTACGCCTTCTGCGTGGATAGGCAGTGCTGTTTGAATTTCGTTAGAACACTTCACAAGCATTTCACAAACCTGCCAACATGTCAGTAAAGCAAATCCAGTCACCACATGAGTCCTGAATGACTGTATGGATGGATAGGTATTAGTTGCCCAGAGGATGCCCCGTTACGGTGTAAAGCCATGTGTTGATGGTGCATGAAGGGACTTCTGAACCTCAGGGAACGACCGCTGTGTATTTGTCTAGTGCCAAATAACCTGCACACACACGCACACACACACACACACACATAAATAAATAAATAAAAACTTCCGTAGGACTGATGGACACCACATCCGCTCGGCGAATGAAATATCCCCCCACCTCAGCCATGCATAGCACTAGGCCATTTAGGTGTGTGTGTGTGTGTGTGTGTGTGTGTGTGTGTGTGTGTAAAAGGATGCTGTTGAAATTGTGGTGTTTATAAGTGAGAGCGTCTGTGTGCACGTCATCTCTACTGGGTTAAGAGCGTAACATACAATAGCAAAAAATTCGACACTAAGTCGTCGTTATGCAAATCCGGATCCCTATTTCAGTTTTAGGTGGGAAGAGACGGAGGAAAGCTTAGTTTTTTGCTTACAGCATGTGGATCAGTCAGGCAGACAACCAAGTTTTGCTGTCTTAATCATCCCCTGACCCCCACGGTATCTGGTTTAGATTTAAATCCTTCATTAATTTATGGATGCAGGTCTAAATTTATCACTGCTTCCTGCCCAAGAGCCAAAAGTTTTTTATCCCTTTGCTGGACAAGAGCCATTAAAGCATGAATTAATTTTTACCAAGTCACAGCCTCCCCATATACAACACACACTAACTATACATCCAGGTCCTCATTTGTACTACTAGATTAACGGAGACAGCAGGATAATGAAGCACCAATGTAGCTCTTCTTAACTACTTCAGCCCCAGACTTTTTTTTTTTTTTTTTTTTTTCATGTTGCAGTCTCCGGATGACTATTCTGGTTAGAAGAGAATTTTCGAAAGAAAGAGGTTCGACTTGGCCATCACTAACGTCGTTAATATGAGAGCTGTTTCCTCAGTTTAACTAGTAGGAACAACCACAATACCCGCGCCAAACAGTTGCTCAAAGGAAAGAATAGGTTTTTGTCTTGCGGCCGTGCCTTTAGATAGATTGTTCTCAGAACGAATTACGTCTTCTCTGGCAGACTCAACTTTTACGCCAACTGTGATCTAAACCGATTCAAAGCTCGTCGTACTGACCTTGCCGTGTGACAAAGTGTTTTCAAAATCGATTTTTTTGATCCTGGCTGACCCTCAGTACCTCTGTATTGCTTGATTCAAGTTAAATAAAAACTTTTTGAGTTACAGGGCCAACCCTTTGACCATGTACTTTAACTGACTATTCTCAAAATCAGATCTCTTCGCCTTTGGATGATAACCTTCATTAATAGTAGTATAAAATCGGCTATAACTTATTTGAAGATGTCTGAAATAATCAGAGAAAAAACAAATGGTGTTTTCAGTTTTAAGTAAGATTGTGATGTGCTCAATAAATATTACTACCTGATTATTTACAAATGGAGCTCAGAGTCAGACATACCAATCGTGCCGATAAGAAAAAAAATAATAAACTTTGGCAGAAGACATTTACGCCTCTTCTTCATGGGTTGATTTACTTCATTAGTTTATATGCTGTCGATTATATAAAAAAAATATATATATAACAAATACATGCAAGAGAATATGAGACTACGAAGAGTTCTGTACCAGTGAGAATACGAACGACAGTGCTCATTGAGAGATTCATCATACACAAATGATATGATGCCTTTTTAGATAACTGCTATTAATCTTAGCGTAAGAAAACGTTACCAGCTGGTGGTAGCAACTGAAATAGATTCTATCCATACAAGATAAAGTAAACGATGACTGCGGTAAAGGCGGTAATAGTGGTTCGGGTAGACCCCACCCCCACAAACACAAATAAATACAGTAATTATCTGTGATAAGTGTGCTGGTAACCAACTTAATACGATTTCTTTTTTTTACAATTGAATTCTTTCTGCCACCTGATGATACATTTCGTTAGGAAGGACCTCAAGTAGTGGTCTGGTGAAAGTTTATCTAACCCTTTCACTTCAAGAAGTCTTTCTTAAGGTAATAAACTCATCTGGCAGTAGCCAGCACAAAACAAAAGCAGTAATAAGAAAAAGTGAGGGTATCGCAAATGTGGTGGTTGTGGTGGGTAGGCTAGCAGAGTTAAGTCTAACACTGCGATATTCAAACATGTTTCATTCTCACTAAATGCGAACGATTTTATCCAGCAGACAAGTTAAACAACCTTACTTAGTTATAGCATAAAAAACAGACATTATGACCCTTCCATATTTGGCTCGATATTTCATTGTTAGAATGTTAATGACTGACAGTTTTATTCAGCTCAAAGAAACACTACATAGATATATGATCAGCCATACAGTATACTTAGAGAGAAGACTATTATTGTGGTCATGCGCTGGGTGATAGTATAGTAAACCACACAACAAGACACAGAAAACTATGATATACTCGTAAGTGTGGTCAAGGTGGTAACAGAAAAGTTAACCACACTCACACAGAAAACGGGGATGCATAACTTGCAATTTTAGCGGCAGGACAGACAGAGAAAACGGTGATACAGCTGTGCCAGTGCTGTGGTAATAACATCGATTACATGAGAAAGAAAACGGTGATATAACTGTGGTAAATGTATTGGTGGTTAAGTTAGCCACATACCCAGAGGGACAAAATGGAAGGTGGCGGCAACGTTGGCAGTGAAAACTTTGAACGTGGTGTCAGGATCCTTAACTCTACCGCCCCTGACAACGACAGCAGCAGCAAGGGCAGTAACAAGAGCCGAATCAGCGGGTATGGTGGTAGGCTGAAGAAACTCTACGCCAGCAAAATCTTCCGGAATGTGATCAGTGTGGTGATTGTGGCGGCCATCATTGGAGGAATCATAGGGGGTGTTTTGTCAGTGAACAGCGACGATAGCGATGCTGAACCGGAGCTGCCTGCACACTCAAGTGTTACCTGTCTGGGAGCAGCATACGGTGAGTGGATGGATGAATGAAGTAGATGGATGGATGGAAGGATGGATGGATGAAGAGGTAGATGCATGGATGGAAGGATGGATGGATGAAGAGGAAGATGGATGGATGGATACATGAATGGATGGATGGGTGGATGAATGAAGAGACCGATGGGTGAATGAATGGATGTATGGCAGGGTGGCCTGTCGGAGCTGTCTGTGAGACCTTGTTAAAGTAATGGATGAATTAACAGATGAATAGATAAACTAATGAACGAATGGATGAATGGATGGCCTGTGTAATGGTGTTGGTTATTGGATGGCCTGTGTAATGGTGTTGGTTATTGGATGGCCTGTGTAATGGTGTTGGTTATTGGATAGCCTGTGTAATGGTGTTGGTTATTGGATGGCCTGTGTAATGGTGTTGGTTATTGGATGGCCTGTGTAATGGTGTTGGTTATTAATGGAGGAATCAATGGGGATGTTTGCACCATCAGTAGCAAGACTATATTCTGAAGTTTGCTGAGTACTCCAGTGTTACCTGACTGCGAGCTGCACACGGAAAGTAAATGTATGTGTTGAGAAATGGATGAAATTACTGGTGGTTGGACAGGGAGACCGATGTGCGGATGAATGTATGATAAGAAAGATGGATGAGTGAAGTGACAACATCCATTTCCTGCTTTTGGATCCTACCCACCCTTCATATACCAGTCAGAATATTTTCATGATGATTGTAATGATGGCAAGATGGATGGACAGAATATGGACGAATAAATGAATAGGCGGTATGGTGGTGGTCGGGGCCCAAACTAGAGGAATCATATCAACCCTGGCAGTGTTAGGTAGATAGAGATGAATAGGAAGGTTGGATAGAAAGACTACACTGAAGATGTGTGGGGTATGTGTACCTGTGTGGATGGACAGATGAATGAAAATAAAATAGCAACATACATTACACACACACACACACACACACACACACACACACACACATATTTATATATATATATATATATATATATATATATATATATATATATATATATATATATATGAGCCTCTGTTAGGCTACATTGGTAAAGTGTGCGTTTTCGTACATGGGCGAACCAGGGCTCGCGTCCCGCCAGGGTAACAAACTTTGGGAGTGTTCCTCTGGCCACGTACTGCTTTGGTGGACATAAGGGGTGCTGTGGTTGAACCAGTGTCGCTTACTATAAAGTATGCTTGAACCCAGTCGGCTTGCACGGGCTTATTACACTTGGTTCACAGACTACATACACACATCCAAAGCCACTCCAAAACTACAATTTCACGTACAAGCACTTCTCACCCTACATACAATCTCTGCCAGACAGCCTAAGCCACTTGGTAGAGATACATTGGCTGTATCGTTCTCACTTCGGTCGGGATAGGCCGGTCCTGCAGTGGACACTCAAACGGCTGATGATATAAATCTCAACAGACGTTTGTGTGTCCACTGGAAAGAAAAGTGGATAAACACATGGAAAAAGAAAGAGAAATTAAAACTGAAGAGCGAAAGAAATGAGAGAGAAGAAAGTAAAGGAAAATGAGAGAGAGAGAGAGAGAGAGAGAGAGAGAGAGAGAGAGAGAGAGAGAGAGATGAATTTAAAAAGAAACATGATACTGTACACTGGAGAGAATATTACTTAATCTGTCGTAAAACAAATAAAAAAAGATGAAAAGAAAATAGAGAGAGAGAGAGAGAGAGATGAATTAAAGAAACATGATACTGTACACTGGAAAGAATATTACTTAATCTGTCGTAAAACAAAAAAGAAATGAAAAAAATGAAATGAGAGAGAGAGAGAGAGAGAGAGAGAGAGAGAGAGAGAGAGAGAGAGGGGAATAAAAAAAGAAACATGATACTGTACACTAGAAAGAATATTACTTAAACAGTCGTAAAACAGAGATAAAAAAGAAATGAAGAGAAAATGAAATGAGAGAGAGAGAGAGAGAGAGAGAGAGAGAGAGAGAGAGAGAGAGAGAGAGATTCGAAACTAAGACAAATGAATCAACTGCGAATTGTGGTGGTGGTGATAAATGTTTGTGGTGGGTGACATTGGGTGGTCGTTGTAGGTAATGGTCTTAGACGGTTATATACGCTGGTTAGATCAATGGAGCAATACAAAGAGAGAGAGAGAGAGAGAATAATACACAGTTAGGGAATCAGTACTATTGAATATGGATCTTCTACCTGATAACAGTACGAAAGTGTGTACCTAGTTGCCGAATGAAGTACACGCTTTATTTTCTTTTTCTATGTTGCTATCACATGATTTTATTAAGGAATCAAGGGGTACCTGATTGAAGGGGCTAACTGCTTCACATCGGTGGCGTATCAAGTATTGAGTTATCGCTGCTAGCTACCAGAAGGTTATATTAATTTTTGGAGAGACCTTTCGAACTGAAGGTGTCAGGTATAGCCATCTGTAACCCCCTCAGTGCTAAAAGCCTGACCTCAGTGAAATAAAGTCGACTCGTAACAGCAAGAATTATAATACAGAATACATAATCGGACTAAAGACATTAATGACTTCGGACGTTTTTGGTGTTTTTTAAGCATTATGCTTTCTTTTTAATTTGCATGTTCATAGTTTCTGCATGATCAGCTGGGAAGGATAAAAAACTGGGTGGATGGAACAGGCAGTTAGCACAGCTGAATGGAGGGATGGATAGATGGATGATGAGATTTGCGAGTGCAAGGGGAAAAGGCAGATAAAATCGATAGGCTAATGGAGCACGCACGAGGGTGGATGAAATTAATGGGTGGCAGCATTGTGAATGGGTAAGTTGATGGAATGATGGATGAATAGATGAAAGGGAAGAGTGGACGATGAAATTAAAACAAGAACTAGAGGTCCCTCCCAATGGGGCAATCACACCAGCCGCGAGCCGATACGTATCTAGCGGGGCTCGGAATATGGCCTTGGTTTTAACCTAATTTCACCAATTTTAAACTCGTAGGAGATTTTCATCCCTACTGCACAATCGCAAAATTGTGTGATGATATCGAGCTGTTGCGATATTATCGTGGTATCAGACACATAGATCTTGACCAACGTTCACCAATTTCGAGCCCGTAGGAGACTCATCTCGACTACACACCTGCAAGATTCTGTAATGTTGTCTTGAGCGGTTGCGAAGTGATCATGCTGACAAACCCACAGACAGAGAGAGAAACTGAACACAATACTTGTAGGAGATTTTCATACCTACTACACACTTGTAAAATTTTGTGATGATATCTTGAGCGGTTGCGAAGTTATCGTGGTAAGACACACAGTCCTCCGCCTGCCTTCACCAGTTTCTAACTCGTGATCGACTTTTTTCACCAACTACACACCTGCAAAATTTGTGATGATATCTTGAGCGGTTCCGAAGTTATCGTGCTAACAGACACACAGACAGACAAATTGAAAACAATACAAGCTTCGCTATCGCGGCTGGTAACAAGATTAAGAAGCGGTTGAAATGGAGTTAGAGTAGGGAACGGAAGGACGAAAAGTACGGAAGGACAGAAGTGACATGTATGGAAAGTGTGATAGGCAAGTATATGAATAGATGCATGGATGGATGAACTGATGGATGGACAAATGGAAGACAGTGCGGTTTGGTGCATTGGTTGGATAGATAAAGATATATGGATTGACGGATGAGTTGCGAAGAAGGTGGACTGCACATAACAATGGATCGATTGAAGTACCGTAGAAATGAACAGGTGCCAGAGAGAGAGAGAGAGAGAGAGAGAGAGTTTTCATCCCTTAAGTATATAGTATACTGAGTACAGTTTACATTATCTTCCTGATAATCGCACAAGAAGAAATGTATGCTTGAATATACAATTTCTTCTTGATGGCCGCACAATGTGTAATGTAGACGGACATTACATATTTCTATTGGATGGTGTTCTGTTGGTCGAGGCATTTTACCAATTAGTGTAAGTCCCATATGAATGATAAGTGAGGTTTTGCTGCTTGTCTCCTTAGGTCTTGTGCAGGAGAGCGGTTTGTTTGTTAGGTCTTTCGATCGTAGGGTCTAAGCATAGGTATATTTGTATCCTTGAACATATTATTGGAGTTTTTGTTGTTGTTAACTTCCGCAAGTTATGTGATATTACATATATACATAGAGGAATTACTGACATACTTAAAATTAATAAATAAAATAAAAATTAATAACCTTGGCCTCCAGCCCGATGATCGATAGCCCCTCACAACACCCCTCCTCCCCCCCCCGCACACACACACACACACACACACACACACACACAAACGCACAAGGACCAGACATTAATAAAATAATACCATGAGTTTAACGCTCTATATCCAGTATAGTATGGTAATTGTCTGTACCACCTGGGTAACTTCCTCTTTGGTGTATGGTCTTTCAGACGAATTAATAAATGCATCTTCATTATCAAACACTGTATTTCAGTTAACACCAGACGCTTTGGTTAGTTGGGTCTTTAGTTCGTGAAAATAACACTACGGTTTTACCCCCATATGGTAGGGAGAACTCTACTGTTGTATTCCAGCAAACGCTAGATGATTTTATTTAGCTGAGAGTGACTCACAAGAATAAGTATACATACAGTTTCCTGTCTTATGGCGCTTCTTATTGATCTTGTGTGTGTGTGTGTGTGTGTGTGTGTGTGTGTGTGTGTGTGTGTGTTATTGTTGCCTTTACTAAGGAGACCTTATTGATGCGCGCATTTTTTTACTCTTAGCTCATTATTTTATAGTAGTAGGTGTGTAAAATTTAAACTGGATTAGGAGAGACCTTTCATGCTGAAAAAGAAAAACGCAGTGAAGGAGGTGAAGGAGATAATGCGTTGATGAGAATGTGTAATAAAAATAAACATAAGTGTGCGAAGTGTTTGCTGATTTTTTTTTTTTTTTTTGCTTTATTATTGTTGCCATCACAAGACGATTTTCTTAAACTACGGAAGGGTACCTGGCTGATGTTATCTGCTTCACTTCGATGACATATTTAGTATTCAGTTATTGCTTCTGTCAAAAGGTTATATTCAGTTTTGGAGAAACTATTCGAAATGGAGATAGGTATAGTCCTCAGTTACTTCTTTACTATAAAGGTTTGACCAAAATAAAGGAAGTCGACTGGTGGCAGGAAGAATCTAATATACAATGTATATAACTAGACTGGAGAAAGGAATAGCTTTGTAATGTTTGTTTGTGTGTGTGTGTGTGTGTGTGTGTGTGTGTGTGTGTGTGTGTTTTAGGCATCCAATTTTGTTTGTCTTAATTTCCATAATTTTTCATTATTTTTGCGTGATCAGGTGGGAAGGATAATAAAAATGGTGGCACAGGTGAATGGATGGATGGAAGATGAGATTCGTGAGAGCAAGGGAAAACGGTGGGTAAAATAGATTGACAGATGGAGCAGGCAAGAGGATGGATGAAATGATGGATGATAGCACTGTCACTGGATGAATGGATTGAGGGATGGATGAATAAATAAGGAAAGGGAAAAATGGAAGGTGATAAAAAAAAAAAATACAAGTAGATGAAACGGAGATGGAGCTGGGAATGGAAGGATGAAGAAAGGACAGAAATATGGAGAAATTGACAGGCGAGTATATGAAGAGATTCATGGATAGATGAACAAATGGAGGGACAGATGGATGGCTGTGAAGTTTGGTGGATTGGGTGGACAGATAAAGAAATATGGATTGGTGGATGGGTTGCGAAGAAGGTGGGTGGCAAATAACGCTGGATCGATAAAAGAAGAAATGAGCAGATGCCGATGAGAGAGAGAGAGAGAGAGAGAGAGAGAGAGAGAGAGAGAGAGAGATTTCAACACTTAATTATTTAATATACTTGATTATACATTTTCTTAATGGTCGAACTATGTACAGTGTAGAGAGACATTAAATATTGCAGTCGATGGTGTTCTGTTTTTCGAGGTAGTTTTCCAAATACTGTAAGTCCTATGTGCATGATTAGTTCGGTTTAGCGATTTGTCTCTTTAGGTCTTAGTGTAGGATAGCGATGTGTTTGTTAGGTCTGTCGACGTGAGGGTCATAGCAAAGGTTTATTTGTTTCCTTGAACACATTAGGGGGACTATTTTTTTGCTTCTGAATTTGCACAAGCTACCACGTTCAGGTTTAGGTCGAGGTGTTTGCCTTCACAGCGGCACACTTACGCTGGTCTCACCACACTATGTTTCTTCATTATTTTTCTTCAGTTCTCTCTCTTCTTCCATAATTTATATAAATATTCTTTCTTCCTTCCGATATCGTTTTGAAGTAAAAACTGTCCCATCACCAGCTCTTCGTCTTTCATAAAGGTTTCTGTCATTCCCAGATATCATTTCTCACATCTTGTATCCATGGGCAATGTAGCACAAAATGACTTAGGTTTTCCTCGTCTTATTATAATTTACTTTTTGTGTCTTCTCCCTTGTGTCTTTTAGTGTTCTGGAGGGGCAAGCAGTTACTTCCGGCTCTTTACCATATTACTGAAGAAGGCCTGTTATCATGAGTCATCTTTTATTTCTTCTTTCTATTTTCTGTATATTACTAATGTCAATTTACTTTCCATATCATTCCATTTCTTTTTATCTTTCTCTCTAACCAATCACTTTTATTTCCTCCTCTCTCTTTCAAATTTCTATTTACTATTTCACTCTCTTCCATATGTCTGTGTTCACTGGTTTCTCTGGTCCTCTCTTACTGCATCCCAAACTCTTTCCAATATTTGATTTCTCTTTCCTCTGTATTCTTTATATATTTAATTCTTCAACAGTTCTTGATCTCATAGTCGATATACCAATTTTACCTCGTACTGAAAACACTCGCAAATCTTGGAACTCCCAGAATTTGTCTGCATACCCTGTTTGCTGTCTTCTGCATTCTTTCAATATCGCCATCTGTCATATTTAACTCACTACTTTCATACAGCATTGCTGGAAGACTTATACTTTTCCAATACGTTTTCCCAATCAACAGTTTATTTCTACTCTTGTTTATAACAGAATATACTATGTCTGCCATCCTCTGCGTTTTTTCAGTCATTTTCTGTTTTTGAGTCTTGAATATGTTCCTTTTACCATCTGTTATTACTCCCAAATCTCGGGTATCATCTCTCACTTTGATTCCTGCAATTTCTGCTGGCTTTTCTTTGATATTATGCACTATTACAACAGTTTTTTTATGTATAGATCTCCAGCCCACATTTTGTGCCAACGCCTGTTAAAATTCTAACACTTATTTCTGCTTCTTCCACCGATGGACTTAGCTACAACCTGTCATATGCGTAGGATAATGTACGTATTTTAAACAGTTTATTTTCAAATGCACATCCTTTGGTCTTTAATTCTTTCATAATGACATAAGTTACTGTTTGAAAAGAGTTGTTGACCCTATACACCCTTGCATATTACCACTAGTTAACATTATTTCTTTACTCATGTCATTTCAAACTGTTTTGATTGTCTTATTTTCTCTATTTTTCTCTTTTATTGTTTCCATGACTGTTGGATATATCTTATATTTCATCAGTGCTTGTATTAACGCCCCTTATTCCACCGAGTCCTGTGCGTGTTTAAAGTCAATAGCTGTCACCATCAATGGCTTCTTTATTTTCATACTGTCCTGCACACAATACTGCAGAATAAACAGATTGTCCTCCACTCTATCCCTTTCGTAATGCATGCCTGCTCTCTTTGATTTCGTTATTAATAACCAAGTATGTCTATTTCCTCTTTTACTATTGTCAAAAATTTAATGCTAAATATTTGTTAACTGTAGATAAGCATATCCGGGTGATTTTCAGTGGTGATATTACAACATTGCATTATACCCATGGCTCCTTTATCTCCAGAACATTCTCTCTCTCAGTAGCTGTATTGTGTGTTGAGACTCAGTGTTAGGTGGGTGGGTGACCCTCTACACCTCGGTCTTCATGTAGCATTTAGAGGTATCAGGTGATTTTCACCTGGCTGTGCCTATAGATTTTTTTTTTTTTTTGACCGACTCTGGGCATAGGGTTCACAGCCTGCTTTCAAGGCCCAGTAGTCCTCCTACGTACCGCACACCTCAACATATCACCACTTCGGCGCTAACACCCACCGTCCATACTGAATACATGCTAGGGCTGTCTCATATAGGACCGGTGTATTGGTATTAGCGGGGGTATTTTTACGACATGTCGGCGGCTCTTCTGGTAGATCAGTAAAGTCTGATTTTATGAAATTGAAATCTTTAAACTGTTCCCTGCCCCAGCGGGATTTGAATCCGGGTCCGTTAGGATTGCAGGCCAACTCTTTACCGATTGAGCCACCGCCTCCTAATTTTTCTCATATATTTTTCATTTTTTTTTTTTTAAATAAATTTGAGCTAGCAGCCTGTCTTTGGGAGGTTTTGAGGTTGCAAGCAAGGAGATAAAAAGATTTTACTCATTTATATTTGTAGCTATCAGCTCTCGAACATTTGTTGTGTTTTTTCCGGAAGTGATCTCAGGAGTTTTTATTACATTGCTACCTCTCATTAAATTTTGTATGATACATATATCAGTTTGAACAAGAGAGGTTCTTCCACACTCATACTAAGTTTCATGAAGAAATATTGATTAGAACATTTTTTTTTTTTTCTTGGGCTTGGTGAATAATACCCGGGTATGCCTGTAGTGTGACTAAAAATGGCCTGTGCCTATCCAGGGTTAATGCTATTGGGCGCAAGTCCTTGACTGTGGGGTTTCTGGCTTTTCTCTATCATTTTTGTTTTCGATGTTTTTCATTCCTGCGGTTTATCATCTTGCTCAAGGTCTTTCATGTAGCACTGTGTTATTTTCTTGAGGCATCTTTCAGTGTTCATCAGTGCTTTGTAAACACCAGTTTAATGTTGTCGGGGCCTGCTGCTTTTACTTTATTTTTTTTCATTACTGATATTTTCCTCACTTTATAATTTGTTATATTTGTTTTTTTCCATTGGAGTACTTTGCTTTTCTGTTTTCATTACTATGTCCATGTGTTCCCCTAGCTCTCCTGGATGGTTTGTCTTGTCCTTCTCTTCCACCATCTTTTTTTGATACTTCTGCTTATTTTCTTCACTCCATTCACGGTCAGTTACATATCCACGTTTCTTATATACTATATATCTTCTCCCAGAACTTGCCAACCTCCTCTGCTGCTTCCTATTTACTCAGTATATTTCCATTGTCATCATATATATGAATGTCTCTGCCTGCATTATTTGATTTTACTCTTCTTTATATTATCCCACAAGTATTTCTTTTTACTTTTCTTATTTCTTCGGTTACCTTACACATTTATAACCTCTTAGTTTCATTTGCACCATTCTCTTTTCAAGACTTTTCTCACTGAGCCTTCGTTTTTCTTCTCTATCCATCTCATTTCCTTTTTGTCTATTTAGCCATTTTCTCTTTTATTCCTTCTCTTAGTTCATCATTTATCCACGGTGGTTCTATTTATCATTACTTATTCCCATTTTTCTTCTTTGCATTTTCTATCGTATCTAATTTGCTGCTGCTTTATCACTCCATTTAGTTATTATGCACCTCTTCATACTTTAAATTCCTTTCCATCTCCTCCATAAACAGTTGTAATGATACTTTATCAGTCTTATAATGTTTTTTGAGTTGCTCATTGATTTCCACCGTAACAAGCTTTCTTTTCCTCTCCCTCAAGACTAGCTGTCACTAAGCTATGATTAGAACTGTCAAACTCTTCCTTGTTCTCATCTCTTACCAGGGGGTTGAACTGATCATATGTTTTTCCATTCTCTAACGTAAAATCTGTGGCACTATTTTGTTCTCGGCTCCATGTATATTGGCCTACATATTTCTCATCACAGTTTAATAATATCAGATTAAAGCAGTTTATCCATTCCAACACCATCTCCCATTATAGTCCAATTCTTGGTTACTAAGAATACCTAGGTGTCCGTTAAAGTCACCCAGAATTACAATTCCCCACTCTGGCTTATGTTTTTCTATTTTCTTTTCCACTTCATTTCGAATTTTCTCATTTCGTTCTTTGTCTTCTGCTTTATGTCCAGTCGACGTGTATACCAAAATTATCCTTATGTTTATTTCCCAGGTTTGTCCTTTAATCTCCAGCACATTCTTATGTTTTGCTCCTATCTTTTCCAGTTCAACATCTTTATCTGTAAGTTATCAGTAAGCCACCTCCTGTTTTGTCCGGCAGTTTTCTCATTTCCTGATGACTCACCAAGGCTTCTCCCTACTTATGTTATTCATTTATTTATATATTTATTTATTTGTTGCGTTTTTTTTGTGGTAGGTGGGGGCGCTTACCATCCACTCTCTCGATGTAGTGCTGCTGTCGGGTGTCTGCCCTTTCCTCTCCATCCTTCTTTCCTTCCATCCTCTTCTGTCTTTTTTTCCTTCATTCTTTCCTTGTCCTTCAGCCTACGAGTGACTTGACACCCCCTCTTCTGTCTTTCTTTCTTTCATTCATTCCACTCCCTTCTGCCTGTGGGTGACTCTGCACTGAGTGACAAGCCAAATGGTTTCCTATACACTAGGAAACCATTTACTACGCTGGGTGGTAACCATATAACCAAATTTTGGCGCCTGGTGGTTCAGTGGGTAATTATTGCGCTCCAGTCGGATTGAGACGGTGAAGGTTTATATCCAAGGGTTTTTTGGGGTTGATTAGCTCATGTAATGCCACTCATGGATGAGTGACGCTGGTCACCCTCATCCTAAATGTCGGGACCAACTGCCTAGCCCCGGGCTTCTACGCTTCTAACGGGGCAATGTAGGATTGGATGACGGATGGATGTTGCGTTTTTTTTTTAGGCAAAAGATTTCTATGTCATTTAGACTTTCTAGTAATTTTTCTATTTCATAATGCTTCTCCTCTGTTAACACTTAATGTTTAACAATTTTATCACTACTTTTGGCTTTCCTCTCTCTTTATAAAATATTTCACTTTTTACTGTGTCCCTCTTACTGATTCTGCTCTGCACAATTTTTCGTTTATATACCCTCCATATTCAACATTTCTCCTCTTTTCCTTCAACTCTTCCACCAGTTTCCTTTCCTTCACTAGTTCTTGTTTGGTCTTGTCCCTACATATGAACACTTTCCTTCTTTCCTGACCTTCATCATTTAGATAATTAACATTCTTAAGCACTAACCACTTCACTTTTTCTTTCATCTGTTTCACCAACAATTGTCTCGGTTCTCCATTCTCTTTCCTCCTCCCTAATCCAGTTACTTGCTGGATGTCACTTTCTTTTACTCCCTATGCATCTTCTGTTATGTCTTCACAACTTCTTTTGTCTACCTTTATTCTGCCCTCTGCTTTTCCTATTGTTGATTTTTCTACATTATACATCACTAAATAAGTTTAGCCATTTTTTCTGTCCTCTTCTTCCTTTAATTGCTCGTTTGTTTGCTTCACGGCCGCTGTCAACCTAAATTGTTTGATCTCTTATTCCTAGCACTCTCGTAGTTACTTGATCCACTAAGTGCTACCCCAGTTTCTCTCATTTCTTTTCCAAGCTAACTACTTTTCTTCCTAAGTTTATTCAGCCCTTTCAGCTGTGTTATTTCTTTTATCTGTTCCTGAACTGCATTTTTACACCTGTTAGAAAACCACATTTCGCTCTCTTATTCCCCCAATACCTTGTGCAGATCTACAGGAACCTTTTGACATCCGGCATTGAACCAGCCTTCACACTTTTCACACTGCAGCCCACTATCATACTCTCCTACTCGTTTTTTGCGCTCCTTGCAGTTCTCAGTTCCCTCCTTCATGTTTCTTCTCAGTTCGGGCCGTCCCTCCGAAAAATACAAAATTGACAAGGTCAGATTCACCGTTTACGCCATGTCGCATCCAACAACCAGACAAAAGCTATATGATATACGAGCATATGTAAAGGAATTAATGATACGGTTAAAACTAAAACCAATGAACAATAAAAGGCTTCCTGTCTTTGCCTTCTGGGTCAATGGTCGATAGTATTAAAAAAGAGAGAGAGAAAAAAAAAAAAGCGCACAAGCACCAAGCATGAATTTAAAAGTTTTAATAATTTATTGAACAGTATCTAATATAGTATGGTAATTGTCTGTGCCACCTGGGCAAATTCCCATTTTATATTTTGTTTCTTCAGATGATTTATTTTCATGCCTCATCATTATCATCATTAGTATTATATTCAGATTAGCACCAGATGATGTAATTAGTAGAGTAAGTTTTACGTGCTTGAAAAGAACACTTCGGTTATCATTAATTTTATCCTCCAGTTGTAGGGGCAACACTAGTGTTCTATTCCAGCCAACGCCAAGTGATCTTATTTAGCTGAGAGTGACTTAGAGTAAGTCTTCATTTATCGTCTGCTCAATTGTGGCGTTTCATACGGTGTGTGTGTGTGTGTGTGTGTGTGTGTGTTTCTCGTGTCCGTAATTTAATAAAGAGGTCTTACTGATTCGCGGATATTTAAGCCGAACTATTGTGTTACAAGTGTAGGTATTAAATCGCATTAGGAGAAACGTTTTAGACTAAGGGGTTAAAGAAGAGAAACATCTGATAAGAACAGCGTACTTAAACAACAAACATAAGTGTAAGAAGTGGCTGCTTAATCGGTGTCTCTTACTTGATTTTTTTTTTTTTTTTTTGTTCATTGTTGCCATCACAAGACAGTTTTATTGAGCAAAAGAGGGGTATCTGACTGAAGAGGTCAACTGCTTCACCCCGATGACGTATTTAGTAATCAGTTATTGCTGTCCCAGAAGGTTACAATAAGTTCTGGAGAGACTTCGAAATGGAGGAGGTAGGTATAGCCATCTGTAACCTCTTCACTAGTGTCGTACCTAAGTTAAATAAAACTGACTGGTGTTAGCAAATATAGTATATACAAAATATATAATCGGACTGAAAAAATTATTGACTTTTATTGTTTCGGATGTATCATTGTAGCATTCTGTTTTCTTCATAATTTTCGTCTTTTGCTCATAAAATCTACATGATCAGGTGGAAAGGGTACTAAACAGGATGTATACAGGAGACAGCTAGGAGAACAGAAGAATGGAAGATGAGATTAGTCAGAGTAGGAGGAATAGGTGAATAAAATGGATGGAAGTGTGGAAGGTGCAAATAAAAGAAGAATTAGAAGTGGTGAAACAGAGTCGGAGTAGGGAATGGAAGGGTTAATAGTATACGGAAAGACGGAAGAAATGACTTGATCTGTGGGTAAAGAGACTGGCAAGTATATGAGTAGATGGATGGACGGATGAACATATGGATGGCTGTACGGTTTGGTGGGTGGGGTGGATAGATAAACGTCTATCGATGGATGGGTAGCGAAGGTGGGTAGCGAAGGTGGGTGGCTCATAACAGTGGATGGATAGAAGTAAAAGAGAACAGATGTCGGAGAGAGAGAGAGAGAGAGAGAGAGAGAGAGAGAGAGAGAGGGAGAGAGAATACTATCATCATCCGGTGTCCTATGCACGGAATCACTTATGCTGGAAGTTACCGTTCCGCTCAGGGCGCATGCGCGTAGTGCCCCTTTGGCTGCTATGCTGAAAGTGTCTGCATGTTATTTTGAGAATTGTGCCATTTACCAACAACATTGTATTAAATACTTGTGTCAGGAAGATAGATGTCTTATCGACCTATAGGTAACTACAGGTCGATATATATATATATATATGTGTGTGTGTGTGTGTGTGTGTGTGTGTGTTTTGTGAAATCAGTCATTTCGTGAATTGAGGTTAGTTTAGTTTAGGTTTATTTAGGTCAGGTTGATCCAGGATAAGATTAGGTTAAGGTTGGTTATGTTACTTTAATTTTGACTAAATAGAGGAGAACGTAACTTTCAGCATAAGTCACTCCGTGCATACAACAACGGACCTCCTTTCCCAACGTAGGGAAGAGAGGACATTTTGTTACCTTGAAGAATTCAGTATTTTTGAATATAAGATTTGGTAAGTATAACTATGCATTGTACTCACTATTTAAGATAAAGTTTAGGTATTGTAACAAACCATATTTCGTGTAGTATGAGAGGTGACCCCTTCATCGGGATAACTTTCCTCTTCATGTTTATTCAGTTAATTGCTAAATGCTTTATAGCTATCATTACAAGTATTATACTTAACACCGGATGATTTGAGTACTTGAGCGAGTTATCGGTGCTTGAAAATAACTGTGGTTACTGTGTATTCTTTTATACCAGAGACAACTTTCCCATTCCAGCCAACTACAAAATTCGATTTAGTCGAGTGTCACAAAAATAATTCTACACATACCGCCTGCTGTATCATGGCGTTCCTTACGGATACTTGTGTGTGTGTGTGTGTGTGTGTGTGTGTGTGTGTGTGTGTGTGGTTTCTTTTTCTTTCCTATGCTTCAATATAGAGGCCTTATTGATTCGCTCATTTTTTAAAGCTGATTTTTCTCGTATTACAAATGTAAGAATGAAATCCGTGTCACGGGGTTTTTAAAATAAATGCTAATATTATTTAATTGATAATAATATTCAATAATATTGAAGAGCAGGGACAATGATTGTCTTACTAAATCAAGCAACGATTACTTTACGCTGACTTGCTTCGCACGATTCTCTAAGAACGAGACTTTATAAACTTTCTCAACAGTACACAGCAGAGACTAATCACTCAATTGCTGTTTATTAGTACTGTTAGCCTCTGGAGAAAGTTACTTCACCCCTGACAATAAATAACTAATACTAACAATAGTATCAGGTTCTTGCTGATGCTTAACTCCTAGGAGGCACAACGGATTTTAAGCTTAACACAAGACTGCCCTAAGTACCAGTTATGAATGGCAAAACGTTTATGCAAGCTAGGAGCTATATGGAAAATAAGCTTAATTGTGGAGAAATGAAACAAGAGTTTACATTACATTAAGCTCAAGAAAAAGAACTTAAATTTATTGATTACAAAATAAATTTAACGTTACATTTCAAAATCAAATTAATGAGATCGCACTCACTCACTCACACAAGAGCTAAATTCTTACGCCTAGGAAAAACACCTTAACTAAACTCTTAAAACTAGGAAAACGAAAAGAAATACTGGTCAATGAATGAGGTGTATCACCCAAGGAGGGTGGGAGCTTGGAGAACTGTAGTCAAGTGGAGTTTGGGTACTAGCTGGCCTCTCACACTGCTGGAGCACAGGACCTCTCTCCGTCACAGCAAACACTTGACTGAGTAAGTCGTGGGAAAGAAAAGAGGAGCACTAGGCCGCATTTTTTAATGGTCAAGTGAGCGAAACGCGCCCAAAACAAATCACTCAGCGGAAGCGCTAATGTCTCGCACAAAGACGATCACGTATGACAATGAAAAATTGATTTGACAAAGCTTCCGTCCGAATGAGCGGTTAAATGAACAATAAACTGGGATTCCACTTGAGTTCGCAGTTTCCCACAAAAGCCAATGTCACTAGCCGACTCGTGACATTACGCCCCATCAAAATCAAATCTTTTTTCCTTCAGAAAAAAGATTTCAATATGCATACATATAAATCCTAGCTCAGTCACACAAGATTCACACTGTGGTGTGTGTGCTATCCTGGTACAGGAGAAAGTCGCAGTCGCCAGTGGGCGGAAAAAAACCTCGTAATTACGTTAATAGAAGCAAGCTTGAGGGAAAAACTCCGTGACGACGGTGAAAATCCTGTACTTAGGTCAAACTGAGCGAAAGTTCGGTACATTTACACTGACAACTAATTGTTGTGTAGCGTGATGTATGTAATACACGGTGTAGGTGTGACAGTTGTAGTGTAACTGTACCTACGTGTAAAATGACACAGTAAATAATAATATGGCGACGACGAAGGCAGAGGAGAAGTGGCGGCAGCGTGCGGCAGACGATCAGCTGGCCCGCACAGCAAAACTGCTACACCCATTGCTGTACCTGCAAAACCAATTAAGGTGGAGCATCAAAAGTGTCAATGAGACAAAATTCTTATTACGTTACAATTACTCTCTCTGCCTAGCAATCAGTACATGCTACGAAAAGTACGCTTTAGCTGAAAAATACAAGTGACAGCCTAAGCTTCGTACATTCGAGGTCGCCATTAATTATAGCACACGATTAGTGTCGGCAAGTTGAGAATCCTTGTGCAAACTCTGGTCTTCCATAGCCTCGAACTGCACATGGGTCCTCAACCTGTGCCTTAACCTACAGTACTTATATTAATATCGGGGAGCTGAGAATCCTTGTGCAAACTCAGGTCTTCCATAGCCTCGAGTCACCTCTGCGGAGTTCTCTCTCGAACTTCCCCCTTAACCTACAGTACTTATATTAGTATTGGGGAGCTGAGAATCCTTGTGCAAACTCGGGTCTTCCATAGCCTCGAGTAGCCTCTGCGGAGTTCTCAAACTTCCCCCTTAACCTACAGTACTTATATTAGTATCGGGGAGCTGAGAATCCTTGTGCAAACTCGGGTCTTCCATAGCCTCGAGTCGCCTCTGCGGAGTTCTCTAACTTCCCCCTTAACTTACGGTACATAATATGTATGTACAGGCCCTGGACATACTGTGTCCTGTGGGGCCAATGGGCGAGACATCAGGTCTGCACCCACTTCACCACTACCCTGTCTCTCAACTGACTCAGAGATTACAGGTGTGGTTACAAACGGCACAGGAAGGACATGTCCCTGATTAGTGGTGTTACTTTGACACACACTGCAGGAACGGACAAAACTATCTATGTCTCGTCCCATCCCTGGCCAGAAAAAGTCAGCTCGGATACGGCCCTGGGTCTTCCTTTTGCCCATGTGACCTCCTGAGGCTGAACAATGACCCCATTGTAACACTGCTAGGCGGTACTTGGCGGGAACGACAAACTGCAGTCGAACCTCGCCCTCGGGTGTTCGTGATTCACGGTAGAGCCGTCCTTGTTTGCGAAGGAACTTGGCTTGACTTCCCCGTGAATACTTAATTACTCGACCCTTTTGTTTGTTCTGCACGGCAGCAAGTGTCGGGTCAGAATGTTGTTCTTGTACAACAAGTTGACTACACATCAGATCTTGCTGCGATTCAATGATCACTGGGGTGACACAGTCTGGAGCCTCAGCCATGGCTCGTGTTACCGCAGTGGCCAAAGTCTGAGTAGTGTCATGTTCGGTGCAACTATCCTTGACACCATAAATGTTGCCTACTAGAAGGTCAAATAGAGGTTCTGGCATGACAACTGCAAGTGTTGTACCAGCATAAATTGGAGATGCCACCTGGATACATGCCTCAGGGAACAATCTCACTGATCCATCAATAAGATTAGCATGGATCTGTCGACCTGTATACTGGTCAGGCCGAACTAGACTCTGCTTGACAGAGCAACCTGAGCTCAGGACCTTCACAGGAATGCCTCCCACAAACCCTGGCTGAACAAGGAAGGTACTGTCACGTGTGGGAGGGCCTGTGGAGGAAGCAGCTAGCCACTCATGAGGCTGCTGAATTGATGTGGCAAACATTGTGCCTTGAGAATTATATTGGGAAGATGTAACATTGGCCATCTGTGGAGGGGGGTTCACTGTCACTGTGGGACTAGTGAACTGTGGGGGAGTACCCATACTGGTAGGGACGTGACCACCGTGCTGCTGCTGAGGAATGAAGGCTGCATTCGCTTCCTGCCTCTTTTGAGCTGGTGGTGAAAAAGTTTGTCCCGACGGTCGGTTGCGTGGCTGATACTGCTGCTGGTTAGGGTACTTGTTGTACCGCTTCCAAGCAGGCTGCTGTGTATTTTGCCCCTGGTCCTTCTGTGGTTTGCTTGGACCTTGGCCATTACTCTGAGAACGGCCTTGGTGCTGGGATTCAGTCTGAGACGGTTTCCCAGACTTGGCAGTATCTTTTCTGCTCCAGGTGTTTTGCTTACGAGTTTGATACCCGTATGCAGTAAAGAATGCTTCAGCCTTTTCTGCCATTTGGCTGGCATCTTTCACCTGGCAGATCTTAAGCTGTGCTATGAGCTCAGCAGGCCACGACCTCTCTAGCTGTGTACGCAGCATAAGGTCAATTATCCCCTCACGCGTGGAAGGAGTTTCATCTTTCTCCATCCACTCACCTAAGTAAGCAGTGAGACAGTCGAGGAACTGGACAGCTGTCTCCTTGTCTTGGAGACGAGCTTGCATGAACTGAACTTTGGCGTCGTCTACTGTGAGACCATACGCCTTAGTAAGTGCAGCTTTCATCATCCCATACGTGAGATTGTCTCCACGAATTCTGTGGAGAATATCGAGGGCAGGGCCCTCAAATAAACTAAGAAATTGGAGCCGCTTAGCTGCCTTATCCAGTTGATACATGTCTGCCATGTCCTCAAAACGAGCTATGTACAGCTTGATTCGCACGCCTTCCTTGTATGAAGGAAGCTTGATGTGTGGAGTCGCCAGGACATGTGTAGGAAGAGCGCTAGTGGAGCTTGGATTAACTGCACCGAATGTACCTGAAGCCAAGGAATCTCGCTTGAGCTTCAGCCTTTCATATTCATGTTTTTCACGTGCTTCTCGCTCGGCACATTCGTGCTCTCGTTCTCTCTTGCGTTGTTGTAACTCGTATTGACGTTCTCTCTCTCGTTCCTCACGCTGTTCTCGCTCATGTTCTAAGTCGAGTTTGCGCTGTTTCTGCTCGTGTTCGCGCAGTTCTCGCTCGTATTCGCGTTGTTCTCGCTCGTGTTCGCGTTGAATCTTACGCTCTTCACGGGCATCATTCTCGTGCTGCTGGTCCATATTATGCCGTGAGAGTATGTACTCTTTAATTTCAGTTGGGTCTGTAAGACCCGTATCTTTGGCTTCCTGTAAAAATATGGTGGTAGCCATGTCGCTAATTTATTAGGCAAATCGAACTGAGTACTGACTGCTTCGCAAACGAATGCTAATAACACAAGTAAAGAATACAAACACAAGCTAGTGGTGACCAGTCTTACCTAGTTAACTGGAAAAGAATATAGCAAAAATGCAAATAACTGAGAAGACTCAATAATTAACACAATGGGTACGGCGGCTACCCAGGAGCGAATAAAATTGTCAGGCGTTACCAAGAATAAACTAGAGTTAAGTACTCTATTGATTAATAAAGCAAAAATTCACTTGCTAAATTAACAGTAAACACCAGTAAACTTGTGCCTATAAACTTTAATGATAAATACCTAAATATGAACGAGTGAGCACTATCTCGTGAATTGCTTTAGAGCTAGGAGTTAATATCCTGGAATGAGGTCGCCAATTGTCACGGGGTTTTTAAAATAAATGCTAATATTATTAAATTGATAATAATAATCAATAATATTGAAGAGCAGGGACAATGATTGTCTTACTAAATCAAGCAACGATTACTTTACGCTGACTTGCTTCGCACGATTCTCTAAGAACGAGAATTTATAAACTTTCTCAACAGTACACAGCAGAGACTAATCACTCAATTGCTGTTTATTAGTACTGTTAGCCTCTGGAGAAAGTTACTTCACCTCTGACAATAAATAACTAATACTAACAATAGTATCAGGTTCTTGCTGATGCTTAACTCTTAGGAGGCACAACGGATTTTAAGCTTAACACAAGACTGCCCTAAGTACCAGTTATGAATGGCAAAACGTTAATGCAAGCTAGGAGCTATATGGAAAATAAGCTTAATTGTGGAGAAATGAAACAAGAGTTTACATTACATTAAGCTCAAGAAAAAGAACTGTTAAATTTATTGATTACAAAATAAATTTAACATTACATTTCAAAATCAAATTAATGAGATCGCACTCACTCACTCACACAAGAGCTAAATTCTTACGCCTAGGAAAAACACCTTAACTAAACTCTTAAAACTAGGAAAACGAAAAGAAATACTGGTCAATGAATGTGGTGTATCACCCAAGGAGGGTGGGTGCTTGGAGAACTGTAGTCAAGTGGAGTTTGGGTACTAGCTGGCCTCTCACACTGCTGGAGCACAGGACCTCTCTCCGTCACAGCAAACACTTGACTGAGTAAGTCGTGGGAAAGAAAAGAGGAGCACTAGGCCGCATTTTTTAACAGTCGAGTGAGCGAAACGCACCCAAAACAAATCGCTCAGCGGAAGCGCTAATGTCTCACACAAAGACGATCATGTATGACAATGAAAAATTGATTTGACAAAGCTTCCGTCCGAATGAGTGGTTAACTGAACGATAAATTGGGATTCCACTTGAGTTCGCGGTTTCCCACAAAAGCCAATGTCACTAGCCGACTCGTGACAATCCGGTTAGGTGAGACCTTTCATTATATATATATATATATATCATAACTAAGGGATTAAGAAAGTCCAATCAGAAAAGTGCACGTAAAAACAAACATATGTGTAAAAAGTGGCTGGTTAATCAGCATCTTTTACTATTATATTTACCCAATTGTTGCTATCACAAGACTTTTATTAAGCAAAGGATGGGTATCAGACAGGGGCGCAGCCAGAAATATAATTAGGTGGGGGGGGGGCCGCATAAAACAGAAAATCTTATATTTTTCTTTTTACCTTCCGCCAAGGAGGTTGTTTTTGCCGGCGTTTGTTTGTTTATACATCGTTTAGTAGGTTTACTCAAAAAAGTTATGAACGAATTTTAATGAAATTTTGTGGAATAGTAGGCTACGGACCAAGGAAGAAATGATTAAATTTTGACGCGGATGCGGATCCGCATCCGGAGTATCCAGCACAATGTCGCCAAAATTTCTCAATGAATTTCAATAGAATTTTGTGGAATGGTGGGCCATGGACCTAGAAAGAATTGTTTAAATTTGGAGGCGGATCCTATATCCACGGATCTGGATCCAGATCTATTTTAATGGTAGTGACATGGGTGGAGGTATGCGCTCTCTTAATGCTTTCTTGTTATTTATGTGCTTAGTGGAAAATGTTAAAGGAAAATTATATGTGAATTATTCATTTAATGCTATGTGTAAGTGTTTAGATAGAGAAAAGAATGGAGCTACAATAGTTGTATGGTCCCCCTGAGTTTCATAATCCGGAGCTACTCCTGAAGTACTTGAATAGCTCTGGCGTATGCAGTATTCAGTTATTGTTGCTTCCAGAAGATTATATTCAGTTTTGGAGGGACTGTTCCAACTCCAAGAGTCAGATATCGCCACCAGAAACACATTTCATTAATAAGTGTCTTACCTAAGTTAAATAAAGTCGACTGGTGGCAGCAAGAATCTAATATTCAAAATATATCATCGGGCTAATTACATTACTGACTTTCAATGTTTATTTATCTGACTACTAAGCACCATTATTTTCTTAATTTCCATTATTTGCTCATAATTTCCGCATGATTAGATGAAAAGGATTATAATCAGGATGAATGGAATCTGCAGCTTGCATAGGTGAATGGATGGACGAAAGATTAGATTAATTTGAGCAGGGAGATTAGGTGGGTAAAATGTATTGGCAGACTGACCAAGCAAGAAGGTAGATGGAAAAGTGACAACATTGTAAATTGAATGAGGTATAGATGAACAGATGTGGGAAAGGAAAAGTAAATTGTGAGATTCAAAGGAGAATAAGTAGTGGTTGGGAGAAGGGAATAGAAATAATATGTCCATACTGAAGCGTGTTTTTTTGTTTCTTTTAGTTGATTTATCGTATCGGAAGTATAAAAATGAAATCGGGTTAGGAGAGACCTTTCATAGTAAAAAAAGAAAAAAAAATCGTAGTAACAGATGTGTCACGAATTGGTGCGATCATATATCTAAACGAACTCGTAACATTAAACTTTGGTGGGAAACCGCGAATTCTAGTGGAATCCCAGTATTTATCACTCAGTCAGCCGCCACGTATTCATCCGATCGGGAGTGTTTTTCAGGACATTTTTCACTATTTCATAAGTAATTGTCTTTGTGCACGACATTAGCACCTCCGCCTGAGTGATTTGTTATGGGCGTGTTTCGCTCATTCTAGCCGTTAGCAAGTGCGGCTCGACACTCGCCTCTCTCACGATTTGAACTCAGTCAGGATTTGAGAGCCGTGGAAGCAAGTAGTTTGTGTGGCAGCATCCTTCCTCAGCAACGACGCCCATTTCCCGCCGCTGCCGTTGAATTCCCACCTAGCGTGATTTGGCGAGAGGCTCAGCATGTGCAGCGTCCTTCCTCAGCAATGACGCCCAGTCATCCGCTTAGTCCACTTTTCTGACCAGTATTTCTTTTCGTTTTTTCCTAGGTTTAAGAATTAGCTTCTGAGTGAGCGAGTGAGTGCGATCTCCTTATTTGAATTCATCTTGAGACTCATGTAACGTTAATTTATTTCATTGTAATCAATAAATGAACAGTTCTTTTTCTTGAGCTAAATGTAAATTCGTGTTTTATTTCTCCACGAGCTTATTTCACTTACAACTCCTAGTTTGCATAAACACTTTGCTATTCATAACTGGTACTTAGGCCAGTCCATTTTATTAACTTAAATCCGTTGTGCCATCCAGGAGTTAATTACACCAGCAAGAACCTGCTTATCTTTAATAGCATTGGATATTGATTGTCAGGGGTGGAGTCACTTTCTCCAGAGGCTAACAGTACTAACAAACAGCAATTGTGAGGAATTAGTCTCTGCTGTGTATTGTTGAGAAAGTTTATAAATTTTCGTCCTCAGAGAATCGGCGAAGTAAGCCGGCATAAAGTAATCATTGCTTGATTTACACAAGTCAATTCTTTGTCCTGTTCTTAAGTATTATTGAATAATATTCTTTAATACTGCATATGAATAAAAACCCCGTGACAGGATGGTTAAGAGGAGGAAATAGTTGATATGAGTAGTGCATTAAAGATAAACATAAGTGTACGAAATGGCTGCTGCAGCCTCCTTCATTTTTTTTTCCTTTTGCTTAATTGTTTTTATCACATGATTTCGTCAAGCAAAGGAAGGGTACCTGACTGAAGTGGTTAACTGCTTCACTTCGATGACATGATTAACATTTACTTATTGCTGTTTCCAGAAGGTTATGTTCAGTTTTGGAGACTTCTTGAACTGGAGGAATTTGGTGTAGTCCTTAGTAACTCCTTCCGTATTAAAGGTGTGATCTAAGTTAGGTAAGGTCAATTGTTGGCAATAGGAATCGAAAATACAGATTACATAATCGGACTGAATAAATTAATAACTTGTAATGTTTTTAATGTTTTTTTTTTTTTTATAGCATCCTATATTCTAAATATCTATTTTTTGCTCATAATTTCAGCATGATCAAGTAGATAGGATAATGAACAAGTTAGATCAAACAGGCTGGAAGTAAGATGAAATTACTGAAAGCAAGAGGAAATGGTCGATAAAATGGATTGGCAGAAGTAAGCAACGGGGTGGATGGAGTGGATGGATACTAGCACTGTAAGTGGGTGACAGGGTGGAGGGATGGATGAACAGATGAGGAAGGAAGGTGAAACTAAGAGAGAATGAGAGAAAAATATGCAGGAGCGGTTGAAACAGACTTGATGTTGGACACTCCCAACATCGAGTCTGTTTCAACCGCTCTTGATGAACATTAGCATGGACAGATAGACAAAGTGACAGATGCATGGATAAAGTGATAGGCAAGTTTATGAATAGATGGATGTATGGGTGAACAATTGGATGGACAGATGGATGGTTGTGCAGTTTGGTAAAAGTTCCTGATTGAGAGAATTAACACCGCTTACGTAATCAGTAAATTAGTATATATATGAGGTCCACTGCAGAACCGGCCTGTCCCTACCGAACCAGGGACGATACAGCCAATGTTACCAATGTATCTCTACCCAGTGGCTTAGGTTGTCTGGTAGAGACTGTATGTAGGGTAAGAAGTGCTTGTGAGTGTAATTGCAGTGTTGTAGTGGCTTTGGATGTGTGTGTAGTCTGTGAACCAAGAGTAATCGGCCGCCTTAATCCGATTGGGTGCAAAGATGCTAGTATGCGACTGGTTCAACCAGAGCACGCCTTATATTCGCCAAAGTAGTAAGTGGATCGGTGAATGCTTCCCAAAGTTTTTACAACTCTGACGGGAGGCGAACCCGCGTTCACCAGCTGCAAAACGCACACTCTACCGCTGTACGACAGAGGCTCCATATAAAACCACCAGCGCACAAATATTTGGGGGAAGTTCAACGATTCCCTTTCAGAGGATAGTCATAAGTCGCGCTACTTAGCTAACTTCCTGTGTATTTTCATCAGTTGAAGATCCACCATTGACATATTGAATCTCCTAACTCATACCATCCATCAGTCAATTGATCTACATGAAGAAACTTATGCAGTAGCCCTTGATATTTCTAAAGCTTTTGAAAGAGTATGGCACTGTTCTCTGCTGTCCAAACTCCCTTGCTATGGACAAATGTCTTTTATTCCTTTGATTTCTTCATATCTTAGTGACAGGAAAATATGAGTAAAAGTAGATGATGTATATTTCAGTTTTCACTCAATTAACGCTGGCGTACCGCAGTGATCAGTTCTGGCGCCAACCCTATTCCAGTTTCATATTAATGATCTCTTATCTGTCACCCACAATCCCATCCACTAATACGCAGATGACTCAACACTACATAGTTCATTCACACTCAGACACTCATTTACAAAGTCTAATAACTCTACCTTTCATCTCAGCACAGCCATCTCCATAAATCAAGACCTATCTACGATCAGCGAATGGGGACAAAACAACCTTGTATCATTTAATGCTAGTAAAACTAAATATATACAATTTACTAAAAGACAGATATTGCCAGATTCGTACCTTATCTTCAGTGCTTCTAATATTCCCATCTCCAAAAGTATTGAAACTCTTGGTGTCTCACTTAACAATGCCCTCAGCTGGACCTCTCATGTTAGATCACTTGGTAAAACCGCCTCAAAAAAACTTGGATTATTGTACAGAGTCCGTAACTTCTTCACTGAAGAGCAGTTAACTGTAATTTATAAGAGTCATGTGCGCTCTCAGCTCGCATATTGCTTACCCTTGTGGAGTGGATGTGGAGAGGTTGCATTAAAACAACTAGACAAAATTCAGAACAAAGCCATTAGAATTATTAACAACCCTGCCATTACAAATAAACTACCTCCCCTACAAGTAAGAAGGAATGTTGGCTCCCTTGTATTATTTTACAGATATTCTTATGGCAAATGCCCAGACGAAGTTGCGTCCATGGTGCCACCTCTCCATGCCTTCCCTCGTGCTGCACGGGCAGCACCAGTCGAGCAGGGCAGTACTCCCGTGGTGGATGGAAAGCTGATGACAGGGAGTGCTGGAGCTCCCGTTTCATCAGCCCTCAGGACTAGTTCCTGACCATCCCGCTTTGCTGAACTTTTTCAGTGTCTCAGTTACACAGAGAGTAGGCCAGCATGCTCTCCAGTACAAATTTCTCTATCTATCTTCACCAAACTACATGCACAGTACACACTACACTTCCTATTCAAAATTTACCAAAATGGCGTCAATTCACCCAGCCTCGGAGTCCCCAGGGGGGGTGGACCATAAATGCCCCCGCCATCTGCCCCTCTCCCGGTGACAACTCGAGGTGCCTGGAACCACTGTCTGACTCTCTTCTTCTTCATTTCTGCAACATTCGCGGCCTTTCATCTAACTTTCGCTCTGTTGAGCACCACCTCTCCTCCTCTAAACCTCACCTTCTTTTTCTAACGGAGACTCAGCTGTCTGAGGCAACTGACAGCAAACCCTTTTCTGTATCCTCCTACTTTCTCTATACTCATTTCAAAGCCAAAGGTAGCTGTTGTGTATACATACGCAACGACTTATCTTGCTCTCGTGTTCCTGAACTTGATTCTTCTGAATTCTCCACTCTCTGGCTTCGGCTTTCCTGTCATTCTCTGACTAAATATATCTGTGCTGTTTACTTATCCCCTAATTCTACTGACTATCAAAAATTCTTCGCCTATCTTACTTCTACGATGGAACACATTCTGTCCATTTCTCCTTTCTCTGAAATCTCCATTCTTGGAGATTTCAATGTTCACCACCACCTTTGGCTCTCCTCTCCTTTCACGGATCCACCTGGTGAACAAGCCTACATCTTTTCTATCCTTAATGACCTAGAGCAGCTTGTACAGCACCCTACCCGCATCCCTGACCGCCTTGGAGAGAGCTCCAACATACTTGACCTCTTCCTCACAACTAATCCTTCTGCTTACTCTGTTAATCTTTTCTCTCCGTTGGGCTCCTCCGATCACAACCTTATTACCTTAACCTGTCCTATCACTCCGGTACGGCCTGCGGACCCTCCAGGGAAACGTCGTCTCTGGCATTTTGGAGCCGCGAACTGGGAGGCCCTCAGGCAGTACTTCTTTGATTTTCCCTGGAATGATTATTGCTTCCATGGCCGTGAGCCATCTGAGTGTGCCTTGCGCATTACGGAGGTTATTCTCTCGGGCACGGAAGCATACATTCCTTTCTCATATCCTTTGACTAACGCAAGAAAGCCTTGGTTTAATCACGCTTGTTCTAATGCTGTCCGCAACAAGGAGAAGGCCTACAAAAGGTACCGGAGCCAACCCACCCCTGAATCACATAATCTTTACGTTTCTGCCCGGAATCGTGCTAAGTCTGTTCTTCGCTGTACTAAAAATAATTTCATCCATACTAAATGCTCTCAACTCTCCAACTCGAATTCTTCCCGCTCCTTCTGGCACCTTGCCAAAAATCTTTCTAACAACTTTACCTCATCATCCTTCCCTCCTCTTTTCTACTCTGATGGTTCTGTAGCTATTTCTTCTACTGATAAAGCAGATCTCTTCGCACAGACTTTCTCCTCCAATTCCACCTTAGACGATTCCGGTGCTGTTTCTCCATCGCTTCCCCCCTCTGACTTCCTCATGGCTGACATTAAAATTTCTTCAGTTGATGTATTTTCTGCCATTACTGGCCTCAGTACTAACAAGGCATATGGGCCTGATGTGGTCCCTCCTGTTGTTCTCAAAAACTGTGCTTCTGTGCTTACACCCTGCCTAGGCAAACTATTTCGCCTTTGTCTGTCAACTTGTACCTTTCCTTCTTGCTGGAAGTTTGCTCTCATTCAGCCAGTCCCAAAGAAGGGTGACCACTCCCAACCCTCCAACTATCGTCCAATTGCTTTAACGTCCTGTATTTCAAAAGTTTTCGAGTCAATTCTTAATAAAAAAATTTTAAGGCATCTTTCCTATCACAACCTTCTTTCCGATCGTCAGTATGGGTTCCGTCAGGGACGCTCCACTGGCGATCTTCTCACCTACCTTTCAGACTCCTGGTCATCCTCCTTTCGGGACTTTGGCGAAAGCTTTGCCATTGCACTTGACATCTCAAAGGCTTTCGATCGAGTCTGGCATAAATCTTTAATTTCCAAACTGCCCTCCTACGGTTTCTATCCTTCTATCTGTACCTTCATCGCTAGCTTCCTTTCTGGTCGTTCTATAGCTGCTGTCGTAGACGGCCATCGTTCTTCTCCTAGATCTATCAACAGTGGTGTTCCTCAGGGCTCTGTCCTATCACCAACTCTATTCCTTTTATTCATCAATGATCTTCTAAGCTGTACATCTAACCCTATCCACTCATACGCTGATGACTCCACCCTTCACCTTTCCATTCGGTTCCCGCAACGCCCATCTCAACAGTTACTTCAAGAAACAAGGGATGAGGCTATGGCACACCTAATGTCTGACTTGGCTCATATCTCTGACTGGGGTAAAAATAATATGGTTGTCTTTAATGCTTCTAAAACTCAGTTCTTACACCTATCAACCCGACAAAATCTTCCACAGGTATACCCACTAATGTTTAATAATATTCAGATTAATCCTGCATCATCCTTGAACATGCTTGGGGTTTCATTTACTCGGGACTTATCTTGGAAAGATCATATTACATCTCTTGTAAAATCTGCTTCCAAGAGATTGGGTGTGCTAAGCCGACTCCGCTCTTTCTTCACCCCTGCACAATTGTTGACTCTATACAGGGGTTTTATCCGCCCCTGTGTGGAGTACAACTCTCATGTGTGGGGAGGCTCCCCACATACAGCTCTTCTCAATAGGGTGGAGTCAAAGGCTTTTCGTCTCATTAACTCTCCTCCTCTTACTGACTCCCTTCAACCTCTCTCTTCGCCGCACTGTTGCATCTTTATCTCTTTTCTATCGCTACTTAAATGGTCACTGCTCCTCTGAACTGTCTGCTTGCATTCCTCCACCTCTACGACGGGCGCGTAGCACCCGTCTGGCAGCAAACTCTCATCCCTTTTCTGTCCAACTCTCTAATGCAAGAGTTAACCGTTACTCCCAGTCTTTCATTCATGCAACAGGTCAGCTCTGGAACTGTCTCCCTCTGTCTGTATTTCCTCCTGCCTATGATCTCCAGTCTTTCAAACGCAGTGTGTCCAGGCATCTCAAAATGATCGGATCTTGAATTTGGCTCTCTATTGTATTTTGTTTTTCTCTTGGAGGGAACTGTTACTGCGGGCTCATGGCCTTTGGTTCCTTCTTCCTCGCATTAAAAAAAAAAAAAAAAAAAAAATGGTGTCGCTCATGACTGGAATGTCATTCAGCCATATTGCAGAAATTATGCCTATCGGAATTCTTTCATTCCCCGAACTGCATCTCTCTGGAACTCGCCTTCCCAGAGTTGTTTCCTCCAAATTTCAATCCACAGCTTTTTAAGTCTAACTATTACAGATATTTTATGAACAGAGGACACCAGTAATCTGGTGTATGGATTATTTTTTTTTTATTCATTTGTTTTTCCTTCGTTCTGTTATTAAAAAAAAAAAAAGTGCCTCATGGTTATCTTTTCTGGTATGATATTCCAGTTAGCACCAGACGATTTATTTCAGTGAGGTGCGTGGAAATGGCACTGCCGTTAACATTAATTCACTTACGGTACGTACTGTACAACTCAGCTCTGCTCCAGCGAACGCCAGATAGTTTTATATATCTGAGTGACTCGCAATAAGTCTACACATATTGTCTGTTGTATTATGCCATTTCTTATGGAGTGTATTTTGTTTCGTTTTATGCCTATATCAATAGGCCTCACTGATTTGCAGATTTTTTTTTTCCGATTGATTGTATTACAAGTGAAAGAATTAACTTTTGGTTGGAGCTATCTTTCATACTGAAAAAAAAAAAAAAAAAATCAGCATAGCGGAGTTAAGAAGAGAAAAAGAAGCTGATAAGATTAGTGCATTAAAAAGTAAACATAATTGTAAGAAGTGGCTGCTGAATCAGGCTCGTTTACTTGATTTTTTTGCTTCCTTGTTGCCATCACATGACAATGTTATTATGCAAAGAAGGGGTATCGGACTGAAGGAGATAACTGCTCACTCCGATGACGTATTTAGTACTCTGTTATTGCTGCTACCAGAGGGTTATATTCAGTTTTGGAGAGATTTCGAACCTGTGGAGTTAGGTATGGCACACTAATCTCTTCACTATTAAAGGTCTGCATGGCACACTAATCTCTTCACTATTAAAGGTCTGCATGGCACACTAATCTCTTCACTATTAAAGGTCTGCATGGCACACTAATCTCTTCACTATTAAAGGTCTGCATGGCACACTAATCTCTTCACTATTAAAGGTCTGCATGGCACACTAATCTCTTCACTATTAAAGGTCTGCATGGCACACTAATCTCTTCACTATTAAAGGTCTGCATGGCACACTAATCTCTTCACTATTAAAGGTCTGCATGGCACACTAATCTCTTCACTATTAAAGGTCTGCATGGCACACTAATCTCTTCACTATTAAAGGTCTGCATGGCACACTAATCTCTTCACTATTAAAGGTCTGCATGGCACACTAATCTCTTCACTATTAAAGGTCTGCCCAAAGTCAAATAAAGTTGACTGTTGGCAGCAAGAATACGATATGCAAAATACGTAATATGTTAATCAGACTGAAGCACTTACCGACAATTTTTTTTTTTTTTTTTTTTTTTTTTATGTATTTTGAACATCATATTTTCTTCTTGAGATCCACCCTTTGCCCATAATTTCCACATGCTCAGATTTAAGAGATGATAAATAGGGTAGGTGAAATAGTTCACTAACATTTGTGAATGGATAGATGGAAGATACAGTTCGTGAGAGCAAGTGAAAAGGTGGTTAAAATGAATTTTCAGACCAAGCAAGCAAGAGGGTGAGTGGAATAAATGGATGATTGCATTGGATGAATGGATAGAGGGAAGGATGACATGATGAGGAAGAGTGAAAGGCGAAATTCTATGTATCAATACCCAGATGCAATAATCCCGTAGGGAGTGACCGTTTGACTGAGTTACTTGGTTTACGGGGAGGTGCACGGACCCTCGTCCAACCCATTCGTTGAAACAGGGAACACGTATGGGTTGATTATATGGTTACTACCCAGCGTTTAAAATGGTTTTCTGGCTTACAGGAAACCATTTGGCATGCCACTATATGTAAAGCCACTTGAAAAAGAAAGCAGAGTAATAAAAAAGTGACAGGAAAGATGGGAAAAATAGGAAGAGAGGAGGGCAGGCACTGAAAAATAATGATAGTGGTGAAGGAAGAAGTAGGCAGCACTACATTGAGTGAGTGGATAATTAGAAGTGGATGAAACAGTCGGAGTAAGCAATGGAAGGATGACTAGAAATACGAACGGAAAAATAAAGTGACATGGAGGGATAAGGTGATAAGAGAGTACAGTATATGAATAAATGGATGGATGGACGTTTGTACAAGTGGATGATAGTGCAGTTTTGTGGGTAGGGTGGAGATAAGGATATACTGACTGGTGGGTGGGTGGCAAAGAAGGTGGGTGGCATATAAAAGTAGATGGGTAGATGTAGAAATAAACAGATGCCGATGAGAGAGAGAGAGAGAGAGAGAGAGAGAGAGAGAGAGAGAGAGAGAGAGAGAGAGAATGTACAACCTTTAAGCAAACAGTATTCGATAATATACATTATTACAATGATGCGTTCACGTCACAAAATCGAATTACAATAGTTTATGACAATTTCAGAATCCCAATAGTAAGTAAAACAGTGAATGCGATGTGGATAAACGTCCAATTTATACTGGTTCAGAAGATTCCTAAATACTTGATCGTTATCATTTCTTGTTATATATTCTGCGTAACACCAGGCAGTTTGATTAGGTGTGTCGTTGTTGGATGAAAATAACTGGGTTACCATTTATGCTTTAACGGTTGGGACAAATTTACTATTCTCTTCCAGCCAACGCCAGATGGTTTTATTTGGCTGAAAGTGAGTCACAAAGCCTACAAATACTGTCTGCTGTACTAAGGCATTTCTTACTGATCTTGTGTGTGTGTGTGTGTGTGTGTGTGTGTGTGTGTGTGCTCGCTTTACAATGGAGACTTTGCTAAGTAGCGTTTTTTGCTTTTTTTTTTTTTTTTTGCCGACACATCGTGCTATGAGTAAGAATTAAATCGAATTGGGAGAGACCTTTCATTTAGAAAATCCATACAAACTAACGGAATAAGGAAAACAAATCCGATAATAGTGTATTTAAAAACAATGAACAAGTATAAGAGGTGGCTGCTGAATCAGCATCTATTACTTGAAGTTGTTTTTCCTTCACTGTTTGATTTTACTAAGCAAAGGAGAGGTGTCTCATTGAAGTTGTTTACTGCTTTACTCCGATGACGTATTTGGTATTCAGATATTGCTGTTACCTAAAGGTTATACTAAGTTTTTGAGAGACATTTCGAACTGGGGGAGTCAGGTTTACCCCTTTGTAACCTCTTCACCACCAAAGGTCTGACTTAAGTTAAAAAATGTTGACTGGTGGCAGAAAGAATCTAATATACAATAATCGGACCGAAGGTATTATTTACCTGTAATGCTTTTATCTTTTATGCAGTAAAACAAATCCAGTCATTGCATGAGTCCTGAATGACTGTATGGATGGATCGCAACTTGTTGCCCAGAGGATGCCATGTTACGATGTGTAAAGGCATGTGTTGCTGGTGCATGAAGGGACTGCTGAACCTCAGGGAACGACCGCTGTGTAATTGTCTAGTGCCAAATAACCTGCACACACACACACACACACACACACACACACACACATAAATAAATAAATAAAAAGTTCCGTAGGACTGATGGACACCACATTTGCTCGGCGCATGAAATATCCCCCCACCTCAGCCATCCGTCGCACTAGGCCATTTAGGTGTGTGTGTGTGTGTGTGTGTGTGTGTGTGTGTGTAAAAGGATGCTGTTGAAATTGTGGTGTTTATAAGTGAGAGCGTCTGTGTGCACGTCATCTCTACTGGGTTAAGTGCATAACACACAATAGCAAAAAATTCGACACTAAGTCGTCGTTATGCAAATCCGGATCCCTATTTCAGTTTTAGGTGCGAAGAGACGGAGGAAAGCTTTGTTTTTTGCTTACAGCATGTGGATCAGTCAGGCAGACAACCAAGTTTTGCTGTCTCAATCATCCCCTGACAGTCTGACCTACGGTATCTGGTTTACATTTAAATCCTTCATTAATTTATGGATGTAGGTCTAAATTTATCACTGCATCCTGCACAAGAGCGAAAAGTTTTTTATCCCTTTGCTGGACAAGAGCCATTAAAGCATGAATTAATTTTTACTAAGTTACAACCTCCCCATATACAACACACACTAACTATACATCCAGGTCCTCATTTGTGCTACTAGAGTAAAGGAAACAGCAGGATAATGAAGCACCAATGTACCATGTAGCTTTTCTTAACTCCTTCAGCGCGTGACTTTTTTTTTTTTTCATCTTTCAGTCTCCGGATAACTATTCTGGTTAGAAGAGAATTTTCGAAAGAAAGAGGTTCGACTTAGCCATTACTAACGTCGTTAATACGAGAGCTGTTTCCTCATTTTAACTAGTAGGAGCAACCACAATACCCGCGTCAAACAGTTGCTTTAAGGAAAGAATATGTTTTTGTCTTGCAGCCTTGCCTTTAGATAGATGATTCTCAGAAACGAATTGCGTCTCCTCTGTCAGACTCAACTTTTACGCCAACTGTGATCTAAACCGATTCAAAGCTCTGACAAAGTGTTTTCAAAATCGATTTTTTTTTATCCTGGCTAACCCTCAGTACCTCTATACTGCTTGATTCAAGTTAAATACAAACTTTTTGAGTTACAAGGCCAAACCTTTGACCATGTCCTTTAACTGACTATTCTCGAAATCAGATTTCTTCGCCTTTGGATGATGTTTAACCCTTACATTAACAGTAATATAAATCGGCTATAACAAATTTGAAGATGTCTATAATACAGAAAAAAAAATGGTGTTTTCAGTTTTAAGTAAGATTATGACGTGCTCAATAAATATTATTACCGAATTATTTACAGATGGACCTCAGAGTCAGATATACCAATCGTGCCGAGATAAAAGAAAAAAAAAAAACTTTGGCAGAAGACATTTACGCCTCTTCTGCATTGGTTGATTAACCTTATTACAGTTTATATGCTGTCGATTATAATATATATATATATATATATATATATATATATATATATATATATATATATATATATAACATGCAAGAGAATATGAGGCTACGAAGAGTTCTGTACCAGTGAGAATACGAACGACAGTGCTCATTGAGAGATCCATCATGTACAACTGATAGGATGCCTTTTTTTGGTAACTACTATAATTCTTGGCGTAAGAAAACGTTACCAGCTGGTGGCAACAGAAAAAAAAAAAAAAAAAAAAAAAAGTGCTATCCATACAAGACAAAGTAAACGATGACTGCGGTAATGGTGGTTCAGGTAGAACACACACACACACACACACACACACACACACACACACACACACACACAAATAAATACAGTAATTATTTGTGATAAGTGTGCTGCTAACCAACTTAATACGATTTTTTTTTTTTTTTTTTTACAATTGAATTCTTTCTGTCCCTTGATGATACATTTCGTTAGGAAGGACCTCAAGTAGTGGTCTGGTGAAAGTTTATCTAACCCTTTCATTCAAGAAGTCTTCCCTACGGTAATAAACTCATTTGACAGTAGCCAGAACAAAACAAAAGCAGTAATAAGAAAAAGTGAGGGTATCCCAACGTGGTGGTTGTGGTGGGTAGGCTAGCAGAGTTAAGCCTAACACTGCGATATTCAAACATGTTTCATTCTCACTAAATGCGAACGATTTTATTCAGCAGAGACAAGCTAGACAACCTTACATAGTTATAGCATAAAAAAAACAAACATTATGACCCTTCCATAGTTGGCCCGATATTTCATTGTTAGAATGTTAATGTCTGACAGTTTTATTCAGCTTAAAGAAACACTACATAGATATAAGATCAGCCACATACTTAGAGAGAAGACTATTATTGTGGTCATGCGCTGGGTGATAGTATAGTAAACGACACAACAAGACACAGAAAACGATGATATACTCGTAAATGTGGTAGCAGAAAAGTTAACCACACACACAGAAAACGGGGATGCATAACTTACAATTTTAGCGGCAGGACAAACAGAGAAAACGGTGATACAGCTGTGACAGTGCTGTGGTAGTAACATCGATTACATGAGAAAGAAAACGGTGATATAACTGTGGTAAATGTATTGGTGGTTAAGTTAGCCACATACCCAGAGGGACAAAATGGAAGGTGGCGGCAACGTTGGCAGTGAAAACATTGTAGGTGGTGTTAGGATCCTTAACTCTACCGCCGCTGACAACGACAGCAGCAGCAAGGGCAGTAACAAGAGCCGAATCAGCGGGTGTGGTGGTAGGCTGAAGAAACTCTACGCCAGCAAAATCTTCCGGAATGTGGTCATTGTGGTGATTGTGGCGGCCATCATTGGAGGAATCATAGGGGGTGTTTTGTCAGTGAACAGCGACGATAGCGATGCTGAACCGGAGCTGCCTGCACTCTCAAGTGTTACCTGTCTGGGAGCGGCATACGGTGAGTGGATGGATGGATGAAGTAGATGGATGGAAGGAAGGATGGATGGATGAAGAGGTAGATGCATGGATGGAAGGATGTATGGATGAAGAGGTAGATGGATGGATGGAAGGATGTATGGATGAAGAGGTAAATGCATGAATGGAAGGATGTATGGATGAAGAGGTAGATGGATGAATGGTAACCGGTATACAGTATGAATGGATGGATGAGTGGATGAATTAAGAGACCGATGGGTGAATGAATGTATGTATGGCGGGTGGCCTGTCGGAACTGTCTGTGAGAGCTTGTTAAAGTAATGGATGAATTAACAGATGAATAGATAAACTGATGAACGAAGGGATGAATGGATGGCCTGTGTAATGGTGTTGGTTATTGGATGGCCTGTGTAATGGTGATGGTTATTAATGGAGGAATCAATGGGGATGCTTGCACCATCAGTAGCAAGACTATATTCTTAAGTTTGCTGAGTACTCCAGTGTTACCTGAATGCGAGCTGCACACGGAGAGTAAATGGATGTTTTGAGAAATGGATGAAATTACTGGTGGGTGGACAGGGAGACCGGTGTGCGGATGAATGTATGATAGGAAAGATGGATGAGTGAACTGACAACATCCATTTCCTGCTTCTGGATCCTACCCACCCTTCATATACCAGTCGGAATAATTTCTTCATCATTGTAATGATGGCAAGATGGATGGACAGAATATGGACGAATAAATGGATAGGCGGTGTGGTGGTGATCGGGGTCCAAACTAGAGGAATCAGGGGTGTTTGTCAACCTTGGCAGTGTTAGGTAGATACAGGTGAATAGGTTGGTTGGACAGAAAGACTGCACTGAAGATGTGTGGAGTATGTATAGCTGTGTGAATAAATAGATGAATGAAAATAAAATTAGCAACAGACATCACACACACACACACACACACACACACACACACACACACAATCGGTAGAGAGGTGGCCTGCAGTCCCACCGGACCCGGGTTCGAATCTCGGCTGGGGCAGGGAACAGTTTAAGGATTTGGATTTCATATCAGGTTTTACTGATCTACCAGAAGACCCGCCGACATGTCGTAAAAATACCCCCGCTAATACCAATACACCAGTCCTGTATGAGACAGCCCTAGCATGTATTCAATATGGACGGTGGGTGTTAGCGCCAAAGTTGTGACATGTAGAGGTGTATGGTATGTAGGAGGACTGCTGGGCCTTGATAGCAGGCTGTGAAGCCTATGCCCAGAGTCGGACACATAAAAAAAAAAACATATATATATATATATATATATATATATATATATATATATATATATATATATATATATATATATATATATATATATATATATATATATATTTATGAGCTTCTGTGTTAGGCTACAGTGGTAAAGTGTGTGTTTTCGTACACAGGAGAACCAGGGTTCGCGTAACCCCAGGGTAAGGAACTTTGGGAGTGTTCTTACTGCCACGTACTGCTTTGAGTGTCCACTGCAGAACCGGCATATTCCGACCGAAGTGGGAACGATACAGTCAATGTATCTCCACGAAGTAGCTTAGGCTGTCTAGTAGAGATTGTATGTAGGGTGAGAAGTGCTTGTAAGTGTAATTGTAGTGTTGGAGTGGCTTTGGATGTGTGTGTAGTCTGTGAACCAAGTGTAATCGGCCAGCGCAGGCCGACTGGGTGCAAGCATACTTTATAGTATGCGACACTGGTTCAACCACAGCATCCCTTGTGTCCGCCAATTCAGTACGTGGCCTGGAGAACGCTCCCAAAGTTTTCTACCCTGGCGGGGCGCGAACCCTCGTTCTTCAGTGAACGAAAACGCACACTTTACCACTGTACCTATATATATATATATATATATAAATATATATATATATATATATATATATATATATATATATATATATATATATATATATGCTGATAGATACTTGTGTATATATAAATTTATGTAAATATATATTATATATATATACATGCATACATACATACATACATATACAGATAGATAGATAGATAGGAAGATAGATAGACAGAGACGGATAGAAAGTTAGAGATATTACAGAGGATCGGGGGAATAAGGAAGAAAGATTATAACATACTAGAAAGAATAATGGATAAACACATACAGGAAAGAGAAATTAGAAATGAAGAGCGAAAGAAATGAGGTTTATAGGTTTACCTGAGAAGGGTTAATAATACTTACCCTTTCCCAATATTACCATACCTCTGCTCTGGCCCGTCACGAGTCCTTCCCCTCCCCCCCCTCCGTGTGAACTCCCTCTTCCCGCGCTCCCACGCGCGCCCGTGTTCCCTGTACACCTGTTCACTAGACTTTCTGTATTGGCAACAGTATTAGTTAAGCCAGTGTCCTGCGAGATACTAATATCCTAGTTAAGGTTTTATTTCCGTGTCATATATTGTGTTGTAATATCTGCTGCTTTTGTCCTGTGTCTGACTGTGGTAATACACGTGTAAAAGGTTATTGCCTGAAGGTTTTGTGTCCTGCCTCTCTTTCATTGCACTAAGCTCCGGTCTCGAAAGAGGACCCCGCTACACGTTAGGTGTTTTAGGACCGAGGAGTCGGGCCTTTTTCACCTAGCATTACAATTTTCATAAAAAGCGGAGGTTTTAGCCCCCCCCCTTAAAAAAAAAAAATCGAAAATCTGCCGGGATTAGGGGAGGTCATTGGTGAAAAATCTACCTGGACATGGTGGGTTAATTCACGCATGTGTGTGTGTGTGTGTGTGTGTGTGTGTGTGTGTGTGTGTGTGTGTGTGTGTGGTTATCCAAAAGAGGAATGGGTCATATTGCCTCATGTTCATTCTTCTCTTCATGGCCACTTTATATCCTGCTCATCCCACTGATTTCCCCATTTTCTTCCCTGACCCACCGTTTCTTCTGTTTTTCTTCAGTTTCCCTAGCTTTTCGTCATTTTTTCCTGGTGCCTGTTATTTTTCCCTTAATTTCCCTGACATTCACCATTGCCCCCTAATAACCTCCTTTACTTCCTTGACATTCACCATTTCTCCCCTATGTTTTATTTCCTTAGTGTCACTAGTTTCTCCCATAATATCCTCATTTCTCCCTCTAAATTCCCTAATCGTCTTTACTTCCCCTCTGATTTCTCTGGCACTTATAACCTCTCTTTTTGTATCCCCAGCAGAGACAATTTTTCCCTTCGCTTTCCTTCACCGTGTCCCCATTTTCTCCCTAATTTCCGTATTTGGCTTCCTACTTTCCTCATCATTCACCAGTTCTCCCGAAAGTTTCCTTAGCTTACCATCTCCCTGCAGGTCAAGTCACACAGGAGCAATGCGAAACAAAAGGCTGTGTGTGGATACCTACGGTTGGAAAAGGGCCATCTTGTTTCTTCCCTCCTCCCTCTCTACACGGATACTCCATTCTTTCTCCCCTCACCCCTGAGAGAGCTGCCTCCTCCCCCGGCCTGTCTTCCCTCACCCTCAAGCTGAAGGAGACGTCTGCCAAGGTGGTGGAGGGGATGAAGGAGACGCTGGTGGTGGATATGATGGAGTATGGAGACGAGTTCTTCAGGATTAAGGTAAGGTTGGAGGGATAGCTGTAGGGGATGGAGTGGATATAGGACTGAGGAGGATGAATGAGCAGATAAATAGTCCAATTTAGCGCTGAAGATGAATGGACAAATTATGGATGGATTGACAGATAGATAAAGTTGATCCAGGGCTTAGGTTGGATGGACAAGTGTGTGTTCCGTTGAATGTGAATAGGTGAATAGATTAACACATGCATGGATGGGTGTGTTGCTGGATGGATGAAAGGACCGGTAAAGCGGAGGCACAACTGTGGTCGTAGTGATCTATGAAAGGTTGGTTGGATTAATGGATAGATGGATGGATGGATGGGTGAATTAACTGAGTGGAGGGCTAGACATATGGATGGATGTGAAGTTAAGTAGACAGATGGATGGACAGAAGGATGGATGGATGGGTGAATTTAAGGTTGATGGTGGAGAGCAAGCATAGATTGCGTGGGAATGGATGGATGCATAGATGGATAAAATGGGTGTAGAGTTGAGGGTACACTTCAGTGGATGGATAGATGGATAAGTAAATGTACGGTATGGGATGAAGTGTAAATATGGACTGAGAGGGGATTTAGGGATGAGCGTCAATGAATGAAAAGAAAAACTATGGAAGTGTTAAAATATACTTCTCGTGATGGGTGGTGGGGTTTTTAGTAGGGTTGGATGCAAAGAGGATGGAGTTTTCATGATGGATGGAGAGCCAGTGCTGTTGGAGAGAGAGTATGGCTGAAAGAAAGGGAACCTTTTCAAGATAAAGGTGGAGAAATGGATAGAAGGAAACTGTAGATGGAAGAAGAAATGAGTAATTCAGGACAATCTGATGAATTTATTGGTGACGGTACACTGTAAGCATTGATGGATGGATGGATAGATTAGTGGCAGGAAGGAGTGAAAAAGACAGGAAAAGGAGCTGAAATGAGGGGGGAGCGAAAGGAATATAGGATGATAAAGAATGGAGTGTAAACAATAAGGGCAGAACAAAAAGAAAGGTGAAATAACGCGGAGTTTCAAATGAAGGAAAAAAGAAGAACAAAAAGAAATGAATATAAAAAGAATCAATATTTTTTCTTGAAATGAGGAGGCGAACTATAAAATCATAATTTATTGAAGAAAAGAAAAAATGGTTGGCCATCGGAGGGAATAAAAACAAGGATGACAAATGATAAATTTATGGAGAGAAACAGGGTGAAACAAAATTTATTATAAATGAAAGAAACCGATCGTGGGGGATACAGTTGAGAGTAATTACTTAACTTTTGAAAACTGGATCCATAAGGGGTTAATATAATTAAGATAGGAAACAAAGCTAGTGCAATATCACATCTGTATGCGATGCTTACCGTTTTAAGAGTAATATTCCAAGTGCATTTGTACATCAGTCATCAGTTAGGGACATTTTATATCCAGGTCACTCTAGATTCTTTTATTTTGCCGTTGTGTATCACGAGTTACTTTCCTCTTTGTTTGTGGCTCATCTCCTAAAAAAGTTACTTGATGACTAATGTACAATGAGTAGTTAAAAGGAAATTTGCTAGTATCTTGCATACATAAATAATTTGTTATAATAGTCTATTTACTGGAGGTGGAAGGGATTATTATTATTAAATGCGCACTCACCGTCAATGGTCTGAATGGTCTGTTTTCACACCTGTTTTTTTTCAGAGCAGTGAAAAAAGATCCCAGCCTGCTTTAAGAACTGTCACCGTTTCGAGAAAGTGGATGAATTTCAAATTTTAATGGTGTATCAGTTTCGAAGCAGTAAAAAAGAACTACTTTTTACAAAAGCACTGCCGGGGTCAACAGTTCCTCAACCTAATGAGTCAGAGGACGCCTTCGTCCTAGACTTGCTGTCACCTGCGATTTTATTCAGATTAGGATACTCACTTTGAACTAGAGTTTTTAGATATCTCCTTAATAAATCCCATTACTTACGAGGCCCTTCTTGAGCTGTGTAAAATCAGCTGTTAGTAAAAATATTAAACTAAAAGGGACGGCACGTGGAATCAGTTGGTTAACACTGTCCCAAAACTGTGTTAAAATATTGTGAGATAATACCAAAGTATTCAGTGGTAATTAGGTAGGTTGCTGTCTTGCTTCAGTAGTTTAGAGCCCTAGACATGTAAAGGACCTGTTGTCCGTTACTGTACATTAATCACTGTACAAGGGAAGGGGAGATTCGAGTCTTTGTGCACCTGGCCTTCGGAACTCACAAGCAAAACTCAAATTTGATAAACCTTTACAGATTAATTGAGCAATATATTACTCAGTTTTGATGCAGTTCTGAAGGGATGTAAAACAACTAATTGACCTGAACTGTACACAGGTGAGGGTTCCAGGGGAGGAGCGGTTCGAAGCTCCCGTACCACTGAACCTGCCGTCACCCACAAAGCCTACCAGTCCAGCCTACAATGTCACCTTCGAGGATGATGAAGGCAACTTTGCAATCGTCGTTCGGCGAGTGGTTACAAACAAAGTGATGTAAGTTGTTTACATTACGATGACTTCTTTTTTGTCTCGTTCTTGCTACTTTTAGACGATTTTATTCATCTTAGGAAATACAGACTAAACTAAAAGGGTGAAATGTAGTCATAACTACCCCTTCACTACTCGAACGCATTCCGTAAGTTGAATTACATCTAAGGTAGACGTGGTTCAGATGAAATATATGTCATCTGCTTCTACACGCCTAATTATTGGGGGACGCAAGAGGAACTCCTTAAGGGGTCCTTTGGATTTTCTCCGGAAATTTGGGATGGTCAATGGGATGGCCAGGGATGATTCAGGGATGTCTAGTACTTTATCACCCCTCAGACTCCTCTGGCTAAGCCTCTGTCGACCGGTTAAACACATGTGATGACTGATTTCTCTCTCTCTCTCTCTCTCTCTCTCTCTCTCTCTCTCCTTTATGTTAGGTTCACGCCAAGTTTCTAGTTTTCAGAAAAGTATTTTTTTTTCTTTTCAAAACTGGATTACCTGCACTTTGATATTAATTAAATTATTTCACCTCCAGACTAAGCATGCATAGTAACAGTCACTCACACAAACAATAAATAAATTCATTTCATCCGTGTTAATCCCTCAATCGTCTCAGAGCATTGACATATCACTTATTCTTGCCACCTTGAGACGAGTTAACCCACCTTTTGAAAGAACTTTTACAATAAAGGTTATGAAGTCGAGAACTGCCATTCTAGTTTGAAAAGTCACTTCTAATTAAAGTGAAATAGTTTGAAAATAGCAAGAATACAATGCTAAGCGATCATCGTAATAAATGACATTGCATCATACATGACTGTCAGTTTCTTATATACATTATTTCACATCCTTGTTCTACACTCATTCAGGAGAATTCTTTTTCCTATACCGGTAGGTAAAAACTTCATTTCACTATAATCCACTTTTAATTTTGGTCTTGAAACTTTTCAACCTGTGACGTCCTTCTACTTAATTCTTAACACCGCTAGACTGCTTCATTTAGCCTATGAGAAATTTCTGTAGCTGGAGGAATTAGATGCAACATTCACTCATTTTCTTCGCTACTGAGGAGTTCTCAATGGAAGAATGAAATCGTCCTTCAATAACAAAAATATACCACGACAGGCGTCATCATGGTTAAAATATTAATCTAATCCAGGGCCGTCAGTTACTATTACCTCCTTCAGTGAAGTTGGAGGTTATCTTTTCACTCCTGTTTGTTTGTTTGTTTGTTTGTTTGTCCACAAGATATCTTAAAAAGGTATTGACGGATTTCAGTGAAACCTTGTGGATGTGTGAGTAACGAACGGCCCGAGGAAGACTCGATTAAATTTTGATGGTGATCTGAGTTCGAGTCTCGGTGCAGGACTATTTTTTAGTTGTTTCTCCAAGAGATTTGTAAATAAGTTGTTCATGGACTTCAGTGAAATTTTGTGAATATGTGGGTCATGAACCAGGGAAAAGATGCTGAAGTTTGGTGGTGATCTGAGTTATCTGGTGTAGGTGTTGGCGAAGGTATGCGCTCTCCGATTGCGCTCAACTTATTTACTTATTGATTTATTCACATCCAGATTCGACACCCGTATTGGTGGCTTCACTTATGCGGATCAGCTGCTACAGGTGAGCACTAGGCTACCTGGAGGCTACCTGTATGGGCTAGGAGAGGCCCACCACGCCTCCCTTGTGCACGACCTCCAGTACGTCACGTGGCCTATGTTCGCTCGGGACCAGGCGCCTGGTGAGGTCAGTGGATGGATGGGGCAGATAAATAGACAGACAGACAGACAGACAGATAAATAAGTAGACAGATAGATGGATTGATAGACAGATAAATGGTTAGAAAGACAGAGAGGTAGATGGATAGATCAATAGACAGGCAGACTGACTGACTGACAGGTAGAAGGACAGTAAAATGATTAAATGAACTGATAGAAGGGCTGACGGAAGGATGGGAGTATGTGGGAAGTATAGATACTAGGTGGCTTGGTGGCTCATAACAAAGTTATTTGCTTGGACAGAAGTAATTATATTAAAGAAGGAAGGAAGTACAGAAGGATAACTTAACTGACGGAAGAATGGATGCATGGAACAATGAAGTGATCAAAAGACTGATGAATTGGGAAAACAAAGAAAAGGAGATATACTCTTGAGATGGAAGACCGAAAGGACTGTCGGATGGATATAAAACGGATATGTGAACTTGCGGATAAAATGATGGGATGCATAGATAAAAGCCTAATCCTACTGCCTTCACCTTCCTCGCTCCCTATATCTTCCGTACCTTCCCTTACTTCCTCAGTCTCATTCCCCACTCCAACCCTGTCTGTACCTCTCACACCCCACTCAACTTTCACCTGTCCCTTCCCCACACCCACTCCACTTCCCTCTCTACCTCTCGCACCCCATTTCCTTTACCCCTATCCCTCCTCCACACCCACTCTACCTCCCTCTCTTCATCTCATATCTCACTTCAGACTATCTTTCTCCCACACCCACTCCACTTCCCCCGGCCCTGTCTCTAAATTAATAATCTGTCTCCTAATATATCCCTCCGCCTCCTGCTACTACCTGTCTAACTCTCTGTCCCTTCCAAGTATCCCCCATCTATCCATTATTTCTGTCTGCTCCCCAGCCTGGCCAGAACCTATACGGCGTGCACCCCATGTATCAGGTGATGGAGGAGGGAGGCTACTCTCACGCTGTACTCTGGCTCAACAGCAACGCCATGGGTGAGACCAAGTACTCAGTTACTCGCTTATTGTTAAGGTCACTTCATTTGTCTTGGCTTTTCTGTTTTACTCTAGCAGTCTCCATTACCAGCCTTGCTTCACTAGTTTTTACTCTTTCTTACGCCATTGCAGTTTTCAACCTGTCTTGCTTCATCAGTCATACTCCTCCTAGCCTGTCCTGCTCCACCATTCCTGCCCTTTCTTACACAATCACTTTTTTCTATCAGTCTTACTCCACCAATCTTAGTCTTGCTAATCCAACTTTAGGGTGATATGTATTCATCGAGGGTACACTGAAAGCCTAACTTTGGTACGCAAACACTCATAATTTATAAGATTTGCAATGGGTTTTGTACATAATTCGGAACTGCGAAGTAAAATTTTGCATATTCCTTATAAATTTCACACGCTTTTCGAAAGATCTGATTGGGTAACTTACAAGATATCATGGCTGTAATGTCACATCCCGCCTTCAGTTACATAATGAGGCTTGAATAACCAGTGAGAACCGTTTAATTGGTCTGTCAGATACACCAGTGACCCGTTCTTCTCACAGCTACAGTAAAACGAGGCTGAAAGTCTCTCTAATGGAAATGATAATTGAGAAACGTCAATCCACCACATTTTTATTTATCAAGTTTATTAACGGTTCTTATATAGACCATTGTTGTTACTGTTAACCTAGACTGAAAAACAGCGGTTTTGCAAAGGATTTACGATGAGTTTATATTACGGATTTTGGCTTTGTGTAAGTTTTAAAACTCAATTCTTCTGAATTCTCTACATTCAGGCTTCGGCTTTGCCGTCATTCTCTAACTAAATATATCTACACTGTTTACTTATTCCCTAATTCTACTGACTATCAAAAATTCTTCGACTATCTTATTTCTACGATGGAACACATTCTATCCATTTCTCCTTTCTCTGAAATCTCCATTCTAGGAGATTTCAATGTTCACCACCACCTTTGGCTCTCCTCTAATTTCACTGATCCACCTGGTGAACAAGCCTACACCTTTTCTATCCTTAATGACCTACTGTACAGCAGCTTGTACAGCACCCTGCCCGTATCCCTGACCGCCTTGGAGAGAGCTCCAACATACTTGACCTCTTCCTTACAACTAATCCTTCTGCTTATACTGTTAATCTTTTCTCTCCGTTGGGCTCCTCCAATCACAACCTTATCACCTTATCCTGTCTTATCGCACCGGTACGGCCTGTGGACCCTCCAAAGACCCTCTAATGAAACGTCATCTGTGGCACTTTGAAGCTGCGGATAGGGAGACCCTTAGGCAGTACTTCTTTGGTTTTCCATGGAATGATTATTGCTTCCATGGCTGGGAGCCATCTGAGTGTGCCTTGCGCATGACAGAGGTTATTCTCCCGGGCATGGAAGCATACATTCATTTCTCATATCCTTTGACTAATGCAAGAAAGCCTTGGTTTAATCACGCATGTCCTAATGCTGTCCGCAACAAGGAGAGGGCCTATAAAAGGTACTGGAGCCAACCCACCCCTGAATCACATCTTTTATACGTTTCTGCCCGGAATCATGCTAAGTCTGTTTTTCGCTCTGTTAAAAATAATTTCATCAGTACTAAAATAATGCTCTCAACTCTCCAACTCGAATTCTTCACGCTTCTTCTGGCACCTTGCCAAAAACCTTTCTAACAACTTTACCTCATCATTCTTCCCCCCTCTGTTCTACTCTGATGGCTCTGTAGCTATTTCTTCTACCGATAAAGCAGATTTCTTCGCTCAGACATTCTCCTCCAATTCCACTTTAGACGATTCCGGTACTGTTCCTCCATCACTTCCCCCCTCTGACTTCCTCATGGCTGACATTAAAATTTCTTCAGCTGATGTATTTTCTGCCATCACAGGCCTCAGTACTAACAAGGCATATGGTCCTGATGGAGTCCTCCTGTTGTTCTCAAGAACTGTGCTTCTGTGCATACACCCTGCCTAAACAAACTCTTTCGTCTTAGTCTATCAACTTGTACCTTTCCTTCTTGCTGGAAGTTTGCTCTCATTCAGCCAGTCCAAAAGAAGGGTGACCATTCCCAACCCTCTAACTATTGTCCAATTGTATCCTGTATCTCAAGAGTTTTCAAGTCAATTCTTAATAGAAAAATGTTAAAGCCTCATTCCTATCACAACCTTGTTTCTGATCGTCAGTATGGGTTCCGTCAGGGACGCTCCACTGGCGATTTTCTCACCTATCTTTCAGACTCCTGGTCATCCTCCTTTGGCGAAAGCTTTGCCATTGCACTTGACGTCTCAAAGGCTTTCGATCGAGTCTGGTATAAATCTTTAATTTCCAAGCTGCTCTCTTGCGGTTTCTATCCTTCTATCTGTGCCTTCATCACTAGCTTCCTTTCTGGTCGTTCTATAGCCGCTGTTGTAGACGGCCATCGTTCTTCTCCTAGATCTATCAACAGTGGTGTTCCTCAGGGCTTTGTCCTATCACCAACTTTATTCCCTTTATTCATCAATGATCATCTAAGCTGTACATCTAACCCTATCCACTCGTACGCTGATGATTCCACCCTTCACCTTTCCATTCGGTTCCTGCAGCATCCATCTCAGGAGTTACTTCAACAAACAAGGGATGAGGCTATGGCACACCTAATGTCTGACTTGGCTTGTATCTCTGACTTTGGTAAAAATAATCTTGTTGTTTTTAATGCATCAAAGACTCAGTTTTTACACCTATGAACCCAACAGAAACTTCCACAGGTGTACCCACTAATGATTATTAATATTCAGCTTAATCTTGCATCATCCATGAACATGCTTGGGGTTTCATTTACTCGGGACTTATCTTGGAAAGATCATATTACATCTCTTGTAAAATCTGCTTCCAGGAGATTAGGTGTGCTAAGCCGATTCCGTTCCTTCTTGACTCCTGCACAATTGTTGACTCTATACAGGGGTTTTATCCGCCCATGTGGAGTACAACTCTCATGTGTGGGGAGGTTCCCCGCATACAGCTCTTCTCAATAGGGTGGAATCAAAGGCTTTTCGTCTCATTAACTCTCCTCCTCTTACTGACTCCCAACAACCTCTGTCTCTTCGCCGCACTGTTGCATCTTTACCTCTTTTCTATGGTTACTTCAATGGTCACTGCTCCTCTGAACTGTCCGCATGCATTCCCCCACCTCTTGGACGGGCACTTAGCAACCGTTTAGCAGCAAACTCTCATCCCTTTTCTGTCCAACTCTCTAATGCAAGAGCTAACCGTTGCTCCCAGTCCTTCATTTATGCAACAGGTCAGCTCTGGAACTGTTTGTCTCTGTCTGAATATTCGGCTTCCTATGATCTCCAGTCTTTCAAACGCAGTGTGTCCAGGTATCTCGAAATGAACGGATCTTGAATTTGGCTCTCTCTTGTACTTTGTTTTTCTTTTGGAAGGAACAGTTATCGCGGGCTCGTGGCCTTTAGTTCCTTCTTTGCAAAAGAAAAAAAAAAAAAAAAAAAGGTACCCAACTATATACGGTTGGCATAAAAGGGTACGCGATACCTAAAGCATTAGGAACCACTGTTAGAACCCAATATCCTACAACTGCTGTGTGTCCAGCGGCATCCAGACATAGGAAATGAAAACTAAAAAGTTGGAAAAGCCAGAATCAAGAGGCAAAAGATGTCCGCCGTGAATATAGAAACGTGGGACTGGACACTGCTCGCAGAGTACTTTCGCTTGAAGAACCTCATCCCTTTTCTTTCATCTCAAACATTTCTCAGCAGTAATATGTTTAACATGGCTTAAACTGGTTCCAGTTCGTTCAAACAGCTAAAATTCGAGTAATCTCGGGCATTAAAGTCTATTGCTCCATCCAGTGTTATAATTTTAACGTGTTTGATATGGCTCAGCTCGCATGCGTTACCTCGACTAGGCTCGAATAGAATCGTCTTGGCCTCTGCCTATAAGTAAAGTGTCACTGTTGGGTCAGGTCTGTGCTATAAAACAAAAGTACTGCTTAGCTAATCCCATGTGTAAAAGATATGGAAATTTTGACCAGTTCATGATGCCGAATCTGTCATACATAGCATCCTAACTCAATTGCCTATAATTTTACTCGGATAGGCTTGGACAAGAGAGAGGGAAAATTAAACACAAAAGTAGGGGGAGTATCAAAGTGGCCAAACAAGAACTGCCCTTCTGAACCCCTCCCCCCCTTTCTGTGTGTGTGTGTGTGTGTGTGTGTGTGTGTGTGTGTGTGTGTGTGTGTGTGTGTGTGTGTGTCTCTCTCTCTCTCTCTCTCTCTCTCCTAATTCTCCGGCTTTTCCTTCTCTCAGTGCCTCGAGGTCCGTGTTCATCAGGTATCTTGACCAGGTGCAGGGTAAACTTTGTCGCATTTAACTATAATTAGAAATTGTTAGGCCCTTTTTAGCATATTTTCCCTGTAATATTAATTTTAGCTTAGTTGTGCGGTATGTGGTAGCTGAATTAAGACTATCTATCTATCTATCTATAGCCCGACGCCCTAATCCCGCAAAGGGTGGCCACAGACAAAACGCCTCCAAGTCACTCTGTCACCCACCATTTGACTCCCCTCCCCCCAACTCACCCCCCCCTCCCTCATATACCTCTCAACTCCATCCCTCCACCTCATCCTCGGTCTACCCCTCCCTCTCCCTCCCTCCACCTCACCTACATACACCCTCTTAGTCAGTCTTTCATTCTCCATTCTCTCCACATGTCCAAACCACCTCAGTGTATTTCTCCTAATCTTTTCAACCACATCCACATTAAGACAAAAATAATAAAAAACAGTCTACAGCACAGACGTAAGAAAATTCCAAAGTATTAAATTGGCTTCCCATCCGCTGACTCCACGAATGCCTCCTCCTTTATTGCCCAATCCTGCTTCCCTCACACATTCTCTTTCATATTACTTCCTCTATCCCTCTTTCTCACTAACCCTCACCTCCTCTCAGTGATCTGATACTCCTTCACTCACTCCTTTAATCCCTCTGACTCCCCTCGCCACCCTCTCAACCATTTTTGCTTCCCTCTATCACTCCCTCTCACTCACATTATTACCATCACGTCCTCATTGCCTTCCTTTTCATTACTCCTTCCCACCTTCTCCCTCCCTCATTCTCTTATTGCTCACTTCCCCTTCGTTTAGTCTCTCTTTCCCACTCCATTTGTCAATCTCTCACTCCCTCTAACTCTTTTTCCCTATTTCATTCGCTCCCCATTTCATTTCCTCTATCACCCCCCCCACCACCACCACAGTCTCTCTCCCGCTCACTCTCTCTTTCGATCTCATTTTACATAACTTTCACTCCCGGCTTCCACAGTCTCTCTCACTCCCTTCCCTGATGATTTTTATCCCACTTCATCTCTCCCTTTAACTCCTACAGTTCTTTTTAATATTTTTCCTTTAATTCCGTTCATCTTTTCCCTCGATGTTTCACTCCCTTAGTATCTCTAACCTACCCCTTCCCACAGTCTCTCTCACTACCTCACACTTCTCTCTCCCTAAGTCTGTGCCCACCTTTTTTCACTCCCATCCCTCTTACTTCCACTCACTTATTCCATCTCCCTCCTGTTCCCTCCGCCCTTCTCCTTCCCACCCAGAGGCAGAGACCAGTCTCCTTCCTGGCTTAATCCTGAGACCCATTAATGGAATCCTAGACCTTAGTCTCAATCAGGGTCAGGAAGAAACACATTGGTGTCCTGGCACTATGACACGTTATGACCCTCGACCTTCAGTCTTGCCGAGCAGTACCACTCGCCCTTTCCTCCCCCCTCCCCTAGAAAAGGATATCATTTCCTACGACGAAGTCTAGTCTCTGTGATAGAAAGGATAATAACAGTGATTTGATCTAGCTTATATAATACTGAGAAATATTTCCTACATACTGATGAGCTCGGGGCCTGCCCTTCGTGCCTTCTTTGGCCAGGGACCTGGAGTTTGGGTACTAGACACCCCCTTCTGTCTGGGGTCGCTCTTTCTCTCTCACACTCCTCCGTCATTCTCTTTTGTCTCACTCCCATTCCACAATCTCTCACATCCCCTCTCATTCATTCCGTCTCATTCCTCTCCTGGTTCTATCCAACTCCCCCAATCCCTCTCACTCTCTCCTCTCCTTTTCGCTGGTCATGCCCCTTTATTCTCCACTATCTCCCTCACCACAGAGGCCGAGACCGACCCCTCTCCTGGCCTGACCATGCGAGCCATCGGTGGAATCATGGACCTGTATTTCTTCCTGGGTGACACCCCCTCCTCGGCCATCAAAGGTTATCTTGGGGCAGTGGGCTTTCCCATGTTGCCTCCTTACTGGGCCCTTGGATTCCAGTTGTGCAGGTGAGAAAGAGAGACCTTGTGTCATATATACGGCTATTCTGTTATGATGTAGGCACAAGATTAGCTACATGCACCAGACTTATCTCAGACACATCCCAATCACGTCCTAAACGCACCCAAGCCGCACCTCCATTACTCCCCACCCTCGGCACCCTTCCTCATGAAGCCTGGATCCCATCCTTCAGGAAGATTCACGGACTCAGTCAGTGAGTGTCGCAGTTAGGCGCACACACTGGGTTTGTCCTCCTGTCTGGGTGTAACAAAAATATCTCATCGTACTGACGAAGTTAACAATATCGAGAGGTGGTGAAGTGATAAGAAAGATGGACTATTCCCAAAAAGAGTACAAGTTTTATCCCAGGACTGTTTTATATATATATATATATATATATATATATATATATATATATATATATATACATGTGTGTGTGTGTGTGTGTGTGTGTGTGTGTGTGTGTGTGTGTGTGTGTGTGTGTAGCGGTCGGGGGAGCAGACTAACTGATCATCTATCTATCTATCTATTGCCAGACGCCTCAATCCCGTTTGGGGTGGCCACAAACAAATCGCCTCCAAGTCGCCCTGTCCCCCGCCATTTCACTGCCCTGCTCCCAACTCACACCCCCCTCTCTCATATACCTCTCCACCCCATCCCTCCATCTCATCCTCGGCCTCCCCCTCCCTCTTCCCCCCTCCACCTCACTCACATACACTCTCTTCGTCAGTCTTTCACCCTCTATCCTCTCCACATGGCCAACCACCTCAGTGTGTTCCTCATAACGCTTCCTATCACATCCACATCCACACCACAACGCTCCTTTATATCCTCATTCGTCAGCCTGTCTCTCCACGTGACTCCACAGGCTTCTCTTAAATAACTCATCATAACTGATCATTGCGTAGTATTATGTTCGACAGAGGTGTAAAATTGATGGGTAAACAGAGGCAGGGAATGACAGGAGGATGCATTCCCCGCAATGAGAATAGAAAGTCGTCAGGAGAAAAAGAAACAGACGGATAAAGTAAGAAATGGAGGAGCGACTGAGATGACTGAACTGGAGTAGAATGAGGAGGGGGAAGGCATGTGAGAGGTATTCACAGAAGAAATCTGCAGCACGTGAGACTGTGTGGAGTGAACAGAAAACGTAATGGGATGAAAGGAAGAGCATGGTGAAATAAAGAGGTGAAACGAGCTGTGGAAGATAGTGCGAAAAAAGTCGATGAGGAGTTTAGCGGTAACCGAGTGCAAAATGGAGAGAACGAAAAAAAAAAACTGTTTTGGAAGAAGGTTACAAAAGTAAAACAGGGTAATAAGGAAGTAATGCAGGGGTGAAAGTTATAGATGGCAGAATGTTGGTGAAGGAAGGGAGAAAGTGAGTGCATGGAGAGAACATTTTCAGGAATTGTTGAAATAGAGAACGGAAGTAGCGGAAGTTTTAATGGTTTGAGATTGGTTGGAAGAAGATTAGCGATAAGGGAGGAAAAGATCAGAGGGACTGAAGCAGTTGAGGCACTGAAGAAAGCCTAAATGGGGAAGTCCAGGAATTGGTGGAGTGGATGGCGAAATGCTGAAATACGGTTGATAAATAGTGACAGAATGGATATGGAAGATGTGCAGACTGGTCTGCCATCTACCCTACATACCTATCTCCAGCTCTACACACGTACGTTCTACCATATATACCTCCCATCTATCCTACACACTTACCCAACATACCTGCCTCTTACCCAACATACCTGCCTCTTACCCTACATACCTGCCTCCTACCCGACATACCTGCCTCCTACCCAACACACTTACATTCTACCCTACACACGTAATTCCTGCATGCATCTACCTTATGTACCTAATTCCTGCACTACACACCTACCTTTTACCTTACACACCTGCCTACTACACTACGCA
>NC_137010.1:37478152-37495652 GCF_032717465.1 Coenobita brevimanus
TAACAGAGAGCCAAATTCAAGATTCGTTCATTTCGATGCCTGGACACATTGTTTGAAAGACTGGAGATCATAGGCAGTAGGAATTACAAACAGAAAGAGACAGTTCCAGAGCTGACCTGTTGCTTATATGAAGGACTGGGAGTAACAGTTAACTCTGCATTAAAGAGCTGGACAGAAAAGGGATGAGAGTTGGTTGCTAGACGGGTGCCACGTGCCCGCAGTAATGGTGAAGTGATTCAAGCAGGCAGTTCAGAGGAGAGGTGACACTGAAGTAGCGAAAGAAAAGAGACAAAGATGCAACAGTGAAACGAAAAGACAGAAGTTGGAGGGAGCCAGTAAGAGGAGGAGAGCTAATGAGACGAAAAAACTTTCACTCCACCTTGTTGAGAAGAGCTATTTCTGGGGAGCCTCCCCACACATGAGAGTTGTATTCTACGCAGGGGTGAATGAAACCCGTGTATAAAGTTAACAACTTCGACTATCTTACTTCTATGATGGAACACATTCTATCCATTTCTCCTTTCTCTGAAATCTCCATTCCAGGAGATTTCAGTGTTCACCACCACCTTTGACTCTCCTCTCCTTTCACTGATCCACCTGGTGAACAACCCTACAACTTTCCTATCCTTAATGACCTAGAGCAGCTTGTACAGCACCCTACCCGTATCCCTGACCACATTGGAGAGGGCTCCAACATACTTGACTTCTTCCTCACAACTAATCCTTCTGCTTACACTGTTAATCTTTCCTCTCCGTTGGGCTCCTCCGATCACAGTCTTATTACCTTAACCTGTCCTATCGCTCCGGTACGCCCTGTGGACCCTCCAAAGAATCGTCGTCTGTGGCACTTTGGAGCCGCAGATTGGGAGGCCCTCAGGCAGTACTTCTTTGATTTTCCATGGATTGATTATTGTTTCCATGGCCAGGAGCCATCTGAGTGTGCCTTGCGCATTACGGAGGTTATTCTCTAGGGTATGGAAGCATACATTCCCTTCTCATATACTTTGACTAATGCAAGAAAGCCTTGGTTTAATCACACTTGTTCTAATGCTGTCCACAACAAGGAGAGGGCCTATAAAAGGTACCGGAGCCAACCCACCCACGAATCACATCTTGTTTATGTTTCTGCCTGGAATAGTGCTAAGTCTGTTCTTCGCTCTCCTAAAAATAATTTCATCCATACTAAATGCTCTCAACTCTCCAGCTCGAATTCTTCCTGCTCCTTCTGGCACCTTGCCAAAATCCTTTCTAACAACTTTACCTCATCATCCTTCCCTCATCTTTTCTGTTCTGATGGCTCTGTAGCTATTTCTTCTACTGATAAAGCATGTGTCCTTGCTCAGACCTTCTCCTTCATTTCCACCTTAGATGATTCTGGTGCTGTTCCTCCATCATTAACCACCTCAGACTTCATCATGGCTGACATTAAAATTTCTTTAGCTGATGTATTTTCTGCCATCACTGGCCTCAATACTAAGAAGGCATATGGGCCTGATGGAGTCCCTCCTGTTGTCCTCAAGAACTGTACCTTCTGTGCTTACATCCTGCCTAGGTAAACTCTTACGTCTTTGTCTGTCAACTTGTACCTTTCCTTCTTGCTGGAAGTTTGCTCTCATTCAGCCAGTCACAGAGAAGGGTGACCATTCCGAACTCTCTAACTATCGTTCAGTTTCTTTAACATCATGTGTCTCAAAAGTTTTCGAGTCAATTCTTCATAGGAAAATTTTAAAGCATCTTTCCAATCAAAACCTTCTTTTTGATCGTCAGTATGGGTTCCGTCAGGGACGCTCCACTGGCGATCTTGTCACATACCTTTCAGACTCCTGGTCATCCTCATTTCGGGACTTTGGCGAAAGCTTTGCCATTGCACTTGACATCTCAAAGACTTTTGATCGAGTCTGGCATAAATCTTTAATTTCCGAACTGCCCTCTTACGGTTTCTATCCTTCTATTTGTGCCTTCATCTATAGCTTCCTTTCTGGTCGTTCTATAGCCGCTGTTGTAGACGGCCATCGTTCTTTTCCTAGATCTATCAACAGTGGTGTTCCTCAGGGCTTTGTCCTATCACCAACTCTATTCCCTTTATTCATCAATGATCATCTAAGCTGTACATCTAACCCTGTCCACTCGTACGCTGATGATTCCACCCTTCACCTTTCCATTCGGTTCCTGCAGCATCCATCCCAGGAGTTACTTCAACAAACAAGGGATGAGGCTATGGCACACCTAATGTCTGACTTGGCTCGTATCTCTGACTGAGGTAAAAATAATCTTGTTGTTTTTAATGCATCAGAAGCTTAGTTTTTACACCCATCAACCCGACACAATCTTCCACAGGAGTACCCATTATTTTTTACTAATATCCAGCTCAATCCTGCATCATCCTATGTAAACATGCTTGGGGTTTCATTCACACGGGACATATCTTGGAAAGATCATATTGCATCTCTTGCAAAATCTGCTTCCCAGAGATTAGGTGTATTAAGGCGACTCCGTACCTTCTTTACCCCTGCACGGTTGTTGACTTTATACAGGAGTTTTATTCGCCCCTGTTTAAAGTACAACTCTCATGTGTGGGTAGGCTCCCCACATACAGCTCTTCTCAGTACGATGGAGTCGAAGGCTTTTCGTCTCATAACTTTCCTCCTCTTACTGGCTATCTTCAACCTCCGTCTCTTCACTGCACTGTTGCATCTTTATCTCTTTTCTATCGCTACTTCAATGATCACTGTTCCTCTGAACTGTCTGCATGCATTCCTCCACTTCTACGATGGGCACGTAGCACCTGTCTAGCAGTAAACTCTCATCCTTTTCTGTCCAACTCTCTAATACAAGAGTTAATCGTTACTCCCAGTCCTTTATTTATGCAACAGGTCAGCTCTGGAACTGTCTCCCTCTGCCTGTATTTCCTACTTCTTATGATCTCCAGTCTTTCAAATGCAGTGTGTCCAGGCATCTCGACATGAACGGATCTTGAATTTGGCTCTCTTTCGTATTGTTTTTGTTTTTTCTTGGAAGGAACAGTTTGCGGGCTCCTGGCCTTTCGTTTCTTCTTTCTTGCATTAAAAAAAGAAAAGAAAAAATGTGCAGGGGTAAAGAAGGCACGGAGTTGGCTAATTGCACCTAATCTCTTGGAAGCAGATTTTACAAGAGATGTAATGTGATCTTTCCAAGAAAAGTCCCGAGAGAATGAAACCCCAAGCATGTTTAAGCATGATGCAGGATTAAGCTGGATATTATTAAACATTAGTGGGTACTCCTGTGGAAGATTTTGTTGGGTAGATAGGTTAAGAACTGAGTTTTTGATGCATTAAAAACAACAAGATTACGTTTATCCCAATCAGAGATATAATCCAAGTCTGAGTTTGTTGAAGTAACTGCTGAGATGGATGCTTCAGGAAGCGAATGGAAAGGTGAAGGTTGGAGTCATCAGCGTAGGACTGGATAGGGTTAGATGTACAGATTAGAAGGTCATTGATGAATAAAGGAAGAGTTGGTGATAGGACATGATAGGACAGAGCCCTGAGGAACAGCACTATTGATAGCTCTAGAAGATCGGTGGCCGTCTACAACAGCAGCTGTAGAACGACCAGAAAGGAAGTTAGAGATCAAGGCACAGGTGGAAGGATAGAAACCGTAAGAGGGCAGTTTGGAAATTAAAGATTTATGCCAGACTCGATCCTAAGCCTTTGAGATGTCAAGTGCAATGGCAAAGATTTCGCCAAAGTCTCGAAAGGAGGATGACAAGGAACCTGAAAGGTAGGTGAGAAGATCGCCAGTGGAGTGTCCCTGGCGAAACCCGTACTGACGATAAGTAAGAAGGTTGTGATGGGGAAGATGCTTAATTTTTATCTTTTTGTTAAGAATAGAATATAAAACCACCGAAACACTGGATGTTAATGCAATTGAGCGATAGTTAGATGGGAATGGTCACCCTTGTTCGGGACAGGCTGAATGATAGCAAACTTCCAGCAAGAAGGAAAGGTAGCCTACAAGTTGATAGACAATGGTGAAAGAGTTTACCTTGGCAGGGAGTATGCACAGAAACACAGTTCTTGAGAACAACATGAGGGACCCCGTCAGGCCCATATGCCTTGTTAATACTGAGGCCAGTGATGGCTGAAAATACATTAATTGAAGAAATTTTAATGTCAGCCACGAGGAAGTCAGAGGAAGGGAAGTGATGGAGGAACACCACAGAAATCGCTTAAGGCGGAATGGGAAGAGAAAGTCTGAGCGAGGAGATTTGCTGTATCAGTTCAAGAAATATAGTAGCTTCAGAGCCATCAGAGTGGAAAAGAGGAGGGAAAGATGATGAAGTAAAGTTGTTAGAAAGGCTTTTGGCAAGGTACCGAAAGGAGCGGGAAGCATGAGTTGGAGAGTTTAGAGCATTTAGTATAAATGAAATTATTTTTATATAGCAGAGCGAAGAACAGTCTTAGCAGGATTCTGGGCAGAAGCATGAGAGAGATGATTTTCATGGATGGATTTGCTCCGGTACCTTTTGTAGGCCTTCTCCTTGTGGGCAGCATTAGGACAAGCGTGATTAAACCGAGGCTTGTTGCTACCCCACTTTTATCGCTACTTACGTATGTGAGACCGGCCTCTCCACTCTTCTGAACATAAAATCTGAGTATAGGAACCACCTCGACTGTCAACATGACATGTGCTTGGCGCTTTCAACCACTCTTCCATGTTTCAAATTGCTCATGAACAAAATGCAAAACCAGAAGTCGCACTGTAGTGTATGTTTTTTCTACTAAGCCTGAAGGATTCACATGTTTTAATAACTTCAGCCAGTGAAGATTTTTTTTTTTTCACACTTTTAAATATATACATACTTTTATGTTTCCAGAGTGCGTAGTTGAGTTCTACAGATTTACAGTAAACTGTGAAATTTCTGGACGCTATGACAACTTTTTTTAAAGTTAAAAAAAAAAAAAAAATGAGATGGGGGTGTGTAGGTTGGGATACATTTGGTCTGGGGTTGGAGAAGCTAAATAAAAGGTTAGACCACCCTGACCTGTCACACCTTTAAAGTGCGCTGTGCATTGAATTATAGTATGTCCTAGACAGCACGTAATATATGCTGACATGAAACAAACGCTAGGTTTGTTAATCCTTTTCTATCAAATGATGCACATTGTATTTCCGTGTTGCTGTGCCCAGGTTATTTTATTTAACTTAGGAATGTTTCTTTAGTTGGAAATCTCTCTCTCTCTCTCTAGGGTAATGGCACCGTCATGGCAAGACTGAAATGAAAGATAAGTCACCAGAGTTCAGGAAGGCCTAATCTGATGCCTGTCGACGGTCATGTGGACAGACAAATTTCTCCGAAGTATCAGTCTTTCTTTAGACAACGACACGCAACCGTCTGATTTAAAATCCAGGGCCTGTATTTATAAAAACTTCTAGAAGTACTCTTAAAATTACTACTAAAAGTGGTTGTAGCTGAAAGGTGCTTCTAAAAGTTCCTCCTAGGAGGACTCGTAGTAGTAATTTCGCTCCAACCATAAAGTGTTACCAACACAAAGAATCTCTGCTTAATATTTAAAAAAAAAATATCATTACAAAGCCTTAGAGTATCAGTAAGTAGTTTAAAAATGAAAAATTAGCTTTTATATATAGAAACAACATCTGTTTGATCATATATTATGATTCTTTACGAATGTCGATAAAATGGATAAAATGTAAACACATCGTGTGGTCAGCTGATCGTGCCTGCTGCCATCGGGGCATCGTGTGTACATGGCACAGTGACCGTCAACAATGGCACAATATCAAGATTCCACGGCTGCACATAAATTCAGGAGAAAGAGAAACTGGATGGAGGGAGTGTACGAGGGACCTTCACAAAACTCTTAACAATGTGTGGAGCAGTTAGAGCATAGAGTGTTTCCGTTATCACATTGCTCACTGATGGCTGCGATGGTCCAAAGTCATCACAATTACACTGCTGCATTTTTCCAGTTGCAAGGTACCTAAATAGTATCAACATTTTCATCTCGGGTGTGAGAGGATGGTTTCAATGTGTGGGCCTTTCCAGTACATCTCTTACTAAATCAGTAATAAACAGGATGCCCTCACGATCGAAACGGTACCTTCTTACAAGTTCTTGATCATCATATTTCATGAATGCATCCTTCCGAGCTCGAAAATTTCTGCGTGGTGGGTGGTGTCTGTCAGCCACGGTCTATGTTGTCTTGTCTCTTGGTGTTTGAGGGACGCAGCTACTGTGTTTACTGTTACTAAAAGCCCTACTATCTCCTTAAAAGTCCTTGTGGAGGACTTTTATTTTATAGCGATTTTACGAGTAAACTTAGGAGTTGAAAGTAACTTTTAGGAGTACTTCTAGAAGTTAGAAGCCAAATTTCACTTTGAGAGGAACTTTTTACTCCTAGGAGTTTTTATTAATACGGGCACAGGTGTCTATTGCATTTCTAGGCAAGGTATTAAACTGGGTCATATTTTTGCAGGATGTGCAGTACGCAGATATTGACCACATGGACCGCAGGATGGACTTCACCTACGACAAGGTCAGTTGGGCGGGCCTGCCAGACTACATCAGGGAGGTCAAAAAAACAGGCTTGAGGTTCATCATTATTCTTGACCCCGCCATCAATGCCGAGGTTAGTGGATTTCTTGATCGTTACATCTTTCCTTATTAATAATTTTTCTTAATGCGGTATGCCTGTTAATAGCGAAGATAAATACCCTGCACAAATTCCCTATATGATATGAACAGCATATTCATTACTTTAGACACGAGATCATAAAGCGAAAGACAGGCACCGATTTTTGGCAGTCATTAGCAACCTTGAAGGCGTCATTATTGTGTTCAATCTCTCTCTCTCTCTCTCTCTCTCTCTCTCTCTCTCTCTCACACACACACACACACACACACACACACACACACACACACACACACACACACACACACACACACTATATCTCTATATCTCTTGCAGCTGAGTGAGACAGAGTACCAGGTGCACGCCAGAGCCCTGGAGAAGGACGTGTACATTAAGTGGCCAGAGGGACAAGAGCCAAGTGAAAATTATGGAGCTGGTGACATTATGCTGGGATACGTGAGTTGCACTGGGGTGGGGTTGGGATGGGGGTGGGTGCGTGCTGTGTTGGGCTGGGGTGGTGGGGTGGGATGAGTGGGACTAGACTTTATTTCGGGGTGGGTTGGGTGGAATTGGAGCCGCTTTTAGGTGATGAGTGTTTTGAGGTGCGATTTGTGTGCGGTGTGTTTTTTCCCTTGGGATCTGTGTAGCAGGTGTGAACTAGGTTGTGTGAGGTTTGGCTGAGGTTTGTGGCATTGGGGTGGGATGTGAAGGACAAATGGGAGTCGAATGAAGCGTGTAAGATTTGGGTCTATTCTCGAGAAGAATGAGAGGGACTGGGGCCTGTTTTAGGAGGAGATGTGCGAGTTGAGAGTTTTACAGGGTTGGGTGTGGGGGATGTGTTTTGTGAGGATGTGTAGGACTGTAGCCTGCTCTGGTTGGTACCGATATATGTGTGGTGCGTGTATACGTGGTTTAGTGGGATGTGTGGGGCTGGGCTGAGTTGTATGGACTTTAGGGTATGCGGGGGGATTTAGATTGGTGTACCGGAATGTGTAAAGCTGAGTGGTTAGCTGGGGTAAGAGATTTCGTGATTTTGTCTTGGAATGTGTGATATTACAGTGACTAACTGGGAAATGCAGGGTTGGGAAAAGTGATCTTATTAAGTATTATATTAAGTATTTTTTTTCTCCTTTGTTCATAGTGTGAAAGCCTAGGTGAGCTATGGCAGTTTCACACCTCACACTGCTGCTCCACAAAAATCTCAAAAACTGATTACCTTTACAAAGAAGCAAAAGTATTTCCAATCAAGGGCCCATGAATGTGAGAGGCTGAGAGATCATCGGTTTTGCACAGGATCCACCCCATTCTTAATTATATGTATATGCTACACGTCTCCTTACCCATCGTTAAACGAGTAAAAAATGAATAACGTCTTTATATTGCACACAGTGCCCCTCCAAAAAAAAAAAAAAATCCTCTTCCTCAACCCAACTATATAAACACTTACACAACCATCAAGCATCCAAAAAAATCAGCCAAACAGCGTCTCACATAACCTATCCATCTCAAAAAGAAATGAATTCACATAGCCAGACTACTATGTGGCCATCAACATTCTTTATTTCAACCCTGACAAAAATTCAGCTCTGAGATTACACTCTCTCCTCATTGTAACGCAAACCCTCATCTCAGCATCGCAACACACTTATTCATCCCATGCTCCGCACTGATAACACAGAAGAGCCTTCAGCAAATACCCCATCGAATGATACCTGGAAGCACTTAGCTAATGTGATTGGATTCCGGCAGTCCATCCAGTCACGTCCAGATGAGACCGTGGTGACAAGGACAAGAAGACCACACTGGTACACCACGCACACACTGCTCCACCACACCTTATAGCACACCATACCTACTGCTACACCTCACCTGCTGTCATACCACACACACAGACTGCCACATTATACACAGTCCCATCACACACACTGCCACGGCAAACACACTACCACACCACACATACTACAACACCACGCCATACACATCCACTAACACACACACACACACACACACACACACACACACACACACACACACACACACACACACACACACACACACACACACACACACACACACACACACACACACACACACACACATATTTTCTACTCAGTTTAACTAATCTCTCCTGCTGCATCCCCGCCCCCTCGCTCATCAGTCTTCAGGTCTACCTACGTCCCGAAAATTTAAACAAAAACATTCCCGGAGTCAAAACCTCTTATTCTCTTATCTTTCACCCATCTCCCTCAATAAAAGATGCTCCTGCTTCCACCATTCATTTCCCATCTAATAATTCTGAAGCATGCTCTACAGACTTCTTGGTTCATGCATCCATCATCTTCCTAATTACTTCAAAATTGCGTATTACCCTCAACATAATTTAGTTGCTTCTTCCATCGTCATCTCATTCATACCGATGCTGCATTACTGTCTGCGATTCTTCTGTATTTACCCATCTATGAAGCCTTTCCATGTCCAACATATCCAGCTCACCCACTTCCATCTAAGCCTCTTTTCATTAATCCCCCCACTCCACCTCTTGCTTGTTCTTATAACTCAGACTCCATAGGGTAGCTGCTACACAATACGTATTATTTTCTTCTCATTCAGACTCCAATCCTTTCCCTTAACTACCCAAATCACTATCCATGTTCCGCATTTATCTAACTGTTGTCCTCTCCCTCAACAGTCCAAGCTGTCATTCTTTACCTTAACTTTCCAGTTCCATATATTTTCTTTCATTATCCACTTCACATCTTCTACCTCAATTATCCAAGACCCCTCATTCCAATTCTATACTTTTTCTTTCATTATCCACTTCATATCCTCTACCTCATTTATCCAAGACAGACCTTCTCATTCCACCACTTGTTGATGCTCCTATCAGTTTCCTCAGTCATATAACGTCCATCATCTGTCTTCGTTATCCAAACATTAATCGTTCCCTAAATCGCCCGTCGTCAGTCTCCTTTCGTCTGAACATCGCTCACTCTTTTTTCCATATATCAGTTCCTTATCCCCATAAACATGATCTCTCTCTCTCTCTCTCTCTCTCTCTCTCTCTCTCTCTCTCTCTCTCTCTCTCTCTCTCTCTCAATCTCCTCAGCCTTTTCTTTCTGTCTATTTATCCATTCTTTTCCCTTCCTACAACCCCCATCTCCCTTTTCCCCTCAGTCATCCGTCTACCCACATGTTCTTCTTTACCCAACGCTGCTGCTTTCCCCAAACCCCGTTCTCCAATTACCCTCCCTCCTACATCCTCCCACCAAGCCTTCGTTTCGCCCACGCCTCTCCATTTTACACACCACCCATTCACTGTTCCTCATTCGCTTCCACCTCTCCATCCATACGCACCTTCGTTCACTTCTTGCAGGCTTCATTTTATTTTCACTTTCTTTACCTCATTCTCTGATGAATTATACGCCCCCTTCATAATCTTCACCTACGCATCCCTCCTTCACTCCCTCACACCTGACCCATTATTCATTTTCCCCCACTCCTAGAGTCTAAACACACACACACACACACACACACACACACACACACACACACACACACACAATATTCCTTTCATCTTCATTGTCATATCTCATTTACACACTACCTCATTACCACCGTCTTCCGCTTCCTATCTCCCTTCCCTGATTCCCCATAACTCTCATCCCCACTCACCCTTTCTCAAAAAAATACCATCTTCCCCATAGCTTCTATTCCAGTTTCCACATAACCCCATCCCCACACCCCATACAACTTTAGGCCGTCTCCACTCTCCATATCTCCTATCTCATACTCTCCATTGATTCATAACTTTCTCCACTTCCTAATAGACCCCATCTCCCCTCCACTATTCATATATTGCCCCTTCTCCCCTCCCGCACTCACCCATAACCCTAACTCCACTCCTCTTCTCCTCCGTAACCTCCCTTTCTCCTCCCCTACTGCCCCATAACCTCTCCTTCATTCCCCCATTCTCCCGTACCCGATATCATCATCCCCCTAAACGCCGACCCCTACCCCCTCCATTCACCCGTAACTACCATTTTTCCTTCCCTATTTATCTTTAAATCTCAATTTCACTCCCATTTTTACCCTTAATTCTCATCTCCACACTCACTTTACTTACAGGGCCTCTACTCATCCCCCATCCTCCATTATCCTCACCCCTTCATTTTCGTAAGTCCACCCTTCACCCTGTCTCCGCTCCCTCCACCACAGTCACCATTCCTTCATCCTCATCCTCTTAAATTCATCTAACACTCACTCCTCACACGGCTGCAGCTAACCGTCTTCACTGTCGCTACTATCTTCCTAATTCCCATCTCATCACCCACTACCACAACCATTCGTTACTCTCTTTTCTGACGATTCCCACTCCCTCATAACGCCATCTCTGTTCCCCACTCCTCCATAATCATCATCATCAGTACCCCACTCACCAGTAAGACCCCATTATTGCTCTCCAGTCCTCATATTTCACCTCATCTCAAGTCCCAACAATCTTCCTTTCCTCTCACTATCAAACCACATCCCCATTCATAATTCCCCTCCCCATTTACCCATAATGTCCACTCCCCCAAATCCTCATTCCCGCATAATTCTTACTCCCCGTAATCCTCAGTGCGTCTCCCCAGGTGTGGCCAGACAACCGTACTGCTTTCCCCGACTTCTTCCGCAACTCGACCCATGAGTGGTGGAGCGACGAGATACACTTGCTTTACAACGACATTGAGTTTGATGGACTGTGGATCGTGAGTATACTATAGGTTCATTTGGCTGTGTGTGTGTGTGTGTGTGTGTGTGTGTGTGTGTGTGTGTGTGTGTGTGTGTGTGTATTGCAAGAGTAGGCTATCACGCACCTGTTATACACGTTCCAGTCGTGTTTTACGGGCCTTGATGGGCAATTGATGCACAGGGCTGAGGGACGCCACTTCCTGTCGCAAGAGAAGTAACCCGCCCCCACCCAATGCTTCACACACACGGGTAAAGCTGCGGAAGACGTTTTGGAGACGCTGCAAAGTCCTACACATGTATGTCCTTGGGTGAAAATTGAATGTGGAAATATGTATTAGTAAGGCTGTGTTTGTGGGCGAAATTCATATGTCATCCAGGAGTACTCGACTTGAGAGAAGCCGTGAGAACAGGTACCTGTACACTCTTATGATGATGATGATGATGGTGGTGATAGAAGCTAGTCATGGTGTTTTGTAATTGTCTAGTAGAATAATTGTGACTGCGTATTATGACTGTGATGTAACCGTAGTAATTATTCCCTCTCTTCTCTCTTCCACAGATAATGAACAAATATCGAAATTACGCTAGGAACTTTCATCTTGATTAATGTGGCAATTACGTTAGCAATGCCATGTATGATGCAGCCACAAATTTCGACGGCTTGAGTAATGAGTGTGTGGATGTGTGGTCCATTTCATTAAACGCTTTGTTTTTGACGGCGTCTGCCTTCATTTTATTTTCTCTACCTCTAAATTTCTTCCATCCCACTGAAATAGAGGGAAATTGGGTGATGGTGATGATAATGATGATTCTTGTATAAAGTATCTGTGATTTCCTATTTCTGGTTCCACTTGTCCGTCCCATGGAGCAGAGGGAAATTAGGTTATGATGATTAAGATGCTGATGATGAATTTTCTCCTGTTTTTTCTGGCTTTCTCTTCCTGCATCTGGGTCCCTCCTCCCAATTTGCTGTAACTTGTTTGAGATGCTTCTCTCTCTCTCTCTCTCTCTCTCTCTCTCTCTCTCTCTCTCTCTCTCTCTCTCTCTCTCTCTCTCTCTCTCTCTCTCTCTCTCTCAATTACCGAGATATGAGGCGATGATGATGGTGATGATGATGATGATGATGATGATGATGGATTACTGCTGTCTGTTATAGTTATCCTTCCTCGCGATACTCATAGACCTGGCGGAATACAGTAACCATATACAGTCAACAAGAGAAGCATCATTATCCAGTCAGATTCATTGATACTGGACGTGAGCGATGCGTTTCCATGCGGATCACTAGATTTGGTTATTTTGAGTTGCTAAGAATCCAATGTCCGTCAAAGGCGCTCCACCAAACACTCACCTTGAGGTATCTTCTGAGTTGTGGAATCGTCTCAGTCTGCTGGTATGGGCGTGGATGTGGTAGTGGGAGCTGGAAATGATGAATGATGCAGGATAGACACTGATAACACTGACAGCGCCGCCTCTGCAACACACCAGAAATCAATCAGCGGAATGGAAGAACGGTGTTCTTTGTGGATCACCCTGTATTTTTCCTATAACTGGTGACATAATCGAAGAGAAAAGTTACTGAACTGGTTAAATAGTATCGTATTTCAAAGATTCCCGTCTTGTTTAAAAATGTAATTGCACCGAACCCACTTTTCAAAACTTTAATTTCTGACTGCAGTGAACGATACGAATGTTTCAACTCTGTTCTGATTTAATTATCGTAAATACACTCTCCCTCACAAAATAATGATTACTGTCACAATGTGTGTGTGTGTGTGTGTGTGTGTGTGATGACTTTCTGATCACGCACACACAGACACACACACACACACACACACACACACACACACACACACACACACACACACACACACACACACACACACACACACACACACACACACACACACACACACACACACACACACACAACACCATTTCGCTGGAAACATACGCCGCAATCTCACACAGTCAATACCTCAGTGTCACACCCCGCACTTCTACATATGACACTCCACATACTGACACATCACGCACACTAGCACACCTTACCCAACGGGTCATGATGCACCCACACCACACACTGCCACATCTCGCACACAACTCACACCCACTTATCCGCTTTGCACAGACACAATAATATTACCTGTCTGTCATTCATCCAACCCCCCCCCCCTTTTTTTTTTTTTAAGAGCTTAGAGGTCAGGGGCTAAGCTACTCAGTCCCACCATTTTGGATGAGAGTGATCAGCTTCGCTAGCCCCTGAGTGGCATTATGTATGCAGGAAACTCCAACCACCCTTGGCTGGAAACTCTTACTGCCCCCATTCGGTTGGAGCTTTAACTCACTAGATCACTCGGCATCCGTTTGGATACATGGTTACTACTCAGCGAAATAAATTGGTCCCGGATTATAGGAAACCAGTTTAGCTTGTCACTCAGTGTAGAATCACCTGAAGCTTGCACCACATTATTAACACCGTCACAAAACCTATTGCCATTGTCGTTTATTTCCCCTAACTATCCTTTCGGCGCTGGAGAGGGACACCTTCACTTCGTTGCTAGATTCGCTCGGTTATATAAACATCCCTCAGCTTCCTCCCTTTGCCCCGAAAAGTGGATGGTGGGTTGCAGGAGAAGGCCAGCTTCAGCCTGCAGTCCACCAGACTCACGGTCAGATAAGACGGGGGCAACAACAACCATAACAAGAACAACAACAATTAATTCGTTCCCCTTGTGACTGAGAATGCAGGTACTACACACAGTACTATTTTTTGAAACCGTGACATAACCGTTGTAACAAATCTTCAACGTAACTGTGACACAGCTCTTCAAAATACCTGTCCACCACCACCACCACCACCACCACCACCACCACCACCATCATCACCATCATCATCATCATCATCATCATCATCATCAGTATCATAATTGTTTCCCGGTCATAAATGGGTTGGTTATATTTTGTTTTATCCCCAGAAAGTTGTTTATATGCCACTAAAAACGGTTTGGCAAAACTAATAAATATTATTTACCTTAACCTTTAATCCCCTCGCTTTAATGATTTTAAGCTTATTCTTGCTGTCTCAAGGCGACTTGGTTCAGTCTAGGAGAGATTTCTCTAACTGTAGGGGTTAGATAGCCTTAGGTAATTCCTTCACAAGTTATCCTTTCTAAGTAAAAATTGTCTGGACGTAGGAAGAATTAGTAAAAAAAAAAAAAAAAAAACACCCGATCCAATTTCATAACACATCTAGTCTAAAACTGAAACAATCAAGACAGTGTTCATACGAAGAAGTATCAAGAAAAAGTTGCTTTATTTCAGCTTATTTAAGATAATTTGCTCAGCTTAAGGAATCCCTTCCCCCACGCTCGCACTGCCAACGGGTCAAAGTTCTCCTCTTATCGGTTGTAGTTCAAGGTCCATATGACCTTGGTACAGTGTAACTACCCTAAGCACCCACACTCCAGCACCACATGTGCCATCCACCCGCCTTCTTGCCCTTGTTGCTGTCTGACTGCCCTCCTACAACCTATTTGGTAACCATAACCACCTAACCACCAGGCGGTAGCTCAGTCGGTAGAGAGGTGGTCTGCAGTCCTACCGGACCCATGTTCAAATCCCCGCTGGGGCAGGGAACAGTTTATGGATTTGAATTTAATAAAAAGCAGACTTTACTGATCTACCAGAAGACCCGCCGACATGTCGTAAAAATACCCCCGCTAATACCAATACGCCAATCCTGTATGAGACAGCCCTAGCATGTATTCAGTATGGACTGTGGGTGTTAGCGCCGAAATGGTGACATGTAGAGGTGTATGAAATGTAGGAGGACTACTGGGCCTTGGGAGCAGGCTGTGAAGCCTATGCCCGGAGTCGGACACAAAAAAAAAATATATATATATATATCCGCAGCAACATTCTCCACTTACCTGTTCTGACTACCCATTCCACACTCCCGCATATGAATTTCTCCTCGTAATTGCTGTCTGACTACAGACTACGCAGAGTAACCATACATTCTCAGTGAAATTTCTCCTAACAACCGAATCCACTCTGTCGAAACCAATTTCTCATAACTGCTGTAGAATCACCCTAACTGCTCTCCCGCAGTTAGATTTCTCCTCCAGACTGTTTTCCAACTACCTCCCTGCAGCCAGTTTCTCCTCTTAACTGCAGTAACCTTTCTCCAACAGTTACATTTTTTCTTAACTACGGTCTAACTTCCCTAACGATCTTCCCACAGGTAAATTCCTCCTAAAGAAAACTAATTTAAACTAAACTAAGCTCAGCTAATCATAATTAAATAAACCCAATTATCCTTCTGTTCCCATATTCTTTTCTAAATTCTTGCTAACCACCTTAACCATTGCCAGAACATTTTATTCAGCTTTAGGGAAACCTTTCCGATCTGAGGCGGTCATATACTGTATAGCTTTCATTAAAATCTTCACCTATTCAGGTCCTTGCAAATTCAAGAAAATCGTCTACTGATGTCAAAGCTAAAGTATAAGTTACTCTACCACCCTAGTTGTATAGTGGTTAGAATGATCAAGTCGAACCCGTATAGGTCATATTACCATGGGTTAATGGAGGTTTGTCGATTGTGTACTGTAATGTCGTCAGGGAAATTAGGCTGGTCATCTGTCCTTAGATGTACTAGACTGCGGTTACATACCCTTGGCCCTGTAGCCTGCACCTCGAGGGGGTAATATGGGATTAATTGTTACCTTTACCCCCTTGACTTCTCTCTCTCCTGCAGGATATGAATGAGCCTGCCAACTTTGGAACCAACGAGGAGCGCCCTTGGAACTGGCCAGAGGAGTTCACAGAAGACTGGAGCTTGAAGTGTCCGACTTCCAACTGGGATGACCCACCCTTCCCCACCGCTGCAGCTACGGTGTGGGGCAAGAGGTGAGGCAGAGGGAGGGAAGGAGGATGGAAAAGTGGGAGGGACAGAGGGGGAGACGGAAGAAAGAATGAAGGAAAGTTGGAAAAAAAGAGTACGACGGATGGAAGAGTGTCATGAGATACGGTTAAAAAAAAAAAAAAGTGGGGAAGGAAGTAGTATGGAAGGGGAAAAATGAGGGAGAAAGGGGAGAAAGAAGGGAGTGAAGAAAAGGAGAAAGGGAAGAAATAGGGAGGATGAAGAGGAGGGAGGAAAGGAGGAAGAAAAGGAGGGAGGGCGGAAGGGAGGGAAAACTTCAGCCTCAGGTCAAGTATCCGAGTTCTTGCTGATATGACCCACCTAATCCAACCGCTGTTGCTACAGTGTGAGGCAAGGAGTGAGATGAGGGGAGGGAGGGAGAGAGGAAGAAAAGGTACGAGAGGGGGAGAGAAGAAAGTGATGAAGAAGGAAAGCGGAAAGAAACAGAAGGTTGAACGGAAAGAATTTGAATAAAGTGGGAAAGGAGGAGAAGAAGGGATGGATGGAGTGAAGAAAGGAGGGAAGGACGAAGAGCTGAGGAAAAATGGTAGGGCGGAGGAAAAGTGGAGCCTCAGTTGTTCGAATTCGAGCTGGGACGAGTTGCCTTTTCCTCCAGCTGCGGTTGTAGAGCAGGAAGTGAGAGAGGAGAGAAGTTAAGTGAGGTGAACTGGAAGACAAACCTGGAAGAACTTAAGGAAGTGGGAAGGAGGAAGGACAAAAGGAAAGAAGAAAGCAAGGTAGGGGAGACGGAAAAAATCTGAGAAAAAAGAAATGGGAGAAGACAGGGAGGAAGAGAGTGGTGCAGGTAGAAGAAATAACAGGATAAAAGAGGTGGAAGGGAGGGAGGGACGGGTAAAGGGTGAAGTGGCGGAACTCGAGGTGATTTGCCTCTGTCTATCGCTGTTACTGTAGTGTGTGTGGGTAGGCGGGGATGGGAAAGGTAAAGACAGAGGTCAGGGAACCCCTGACCTCTGTCTTTGAACCCCATCAGCTCAATTATATGTTTACATTATTCTGGCCACCGAACGCATGATCTGATAATGTATAGGGAAAACGACTCGTACTGAAGCGGATAATATAAAAGCTTCATCAAATCCCTCCAGTTCTGAGAATCTGTCAAAAGGTACGGTAAACATAATCACCAGGAAACAGCGAGGATGGCATCAAAATAACGTTATGGGATTGAGGAGGTTAAAAGAGCTATTCCTGG
>NC_137010.1:37498152-37593152 GCF_032717465.1 Coenobita brevimanus
AACAAACACACAGACAGACAGAAAGATAATTAGACAGATAGATAGATAGATAGACACAGATGACGATAGACAAATGGATAAACTTCGTAGAGAGAAAAGGCCAAATTCCCCGGTGCATATAATTGTCCAATATTGCCTGCCAACACAATAAAGCTAATTTACTCCTGGTTAATTAAGTCGTTCCAGTAATTAGTGACTCAGCGCTCGCTCTCTTGGCGGCTATAATTTTAGTCCAGGCAGATTTTAACCCTTTCAGTATGGTGGCGTCTGTTGTGTAATTATTCTCACTGTTGCCAGACGATTTTATTCAGCTGAGGAGAGACATCTGGTAATGAGGGGTTCAGCACTAAACTTCATTGCTAATCAACGTCACTTTGGAAATCCTCTTCTTCCCTGGAAAAAAAAATCAGGTGATATCAAGAATGAGTTACAGTAGTCCTCACTGTACTGAAAAGGTTGTCTCCCTTCACTGGTATGACGAGTTTCTTCATATTACTCGTGCTACTGCCCTGTGCTGAGAATCGATAGACCACGTGTATATCGCTTCACCCAGTGGCAGCTGTCCATGTGTTGCGGTCTTAATTAATTTCCTAGCTTCTGTCTCTAATCCAGAAATACAAACGCAGGATTTCACTTCATTCTCACTCTGCCTCCTGGCACTGTTCCTTCCAGATTCACATCAGGGACTTTCTTGAGTCGGTCGTCCTCCTCTTCTCTCAAAGTGTCGAGATCAAGGTATAAACTATCTTATCCTTTAGGTTCAAATTACCTTTATGATATTTCTTTTGCCAATCTGTCTTGCAACACATTATTCACAGTTCTCCCACTCCTTGAGATGTTGCTCATCCATCGCTACATTCACATACCTGTGTGTTTCAGTCTGCATTATCCTCTGTGTTCACATGCCAAGTCTCAGTGCCGTACAGCATATTTCTGGTCACACATGTACAAAAAAGAGAACCCTTGTTAAGAAAGGAGATGCAGCATTTCTCTAAAAACCTTACATCAATTTCTTATTCTGGCAGTGGAGCTGTCCTCTACTGCTCTTTCCACTCCCAGTATGTCCCTTATATAACAACGCTTCTCCACGCAGTTCACGTGGATGTCTCCATAATCGACACTTTCCATCCTATCGTCCACAGGCCGGATACCTCTACAGATCGCACGCTGAAAATTTTTCACATCCTGCAGTCTGTCTCGAACACCACTCCATCTTGTGTGGGTCCGGCGACTTTGTATTACATAGGATACCGGTCTCCTCAACTTCCTTTTTGTTCACAACACTGGACAACACAACTGATTTTACGATATTACGTCCTTCACATCTGCTGACTATGACCTTAGTTTTATCAGTTTAAGCTTTCAGTCCCTTTGCTTCCGTTCCATTCCTCCACCTTTCAAACTTCTCTCTGGCCTTCTCTGTTCAGTAACTAAACTAAATCATCAGCATGTAACACTTTCTAAAGTAACCCACTTCAAAACATTCTCAACAATGCTTAGAGGGCTGAGCTGAACAACAATTGACTCAGGACTGAATCTTGATGCACGGTAGTTTTGTTTAGAGTTTCAGACTACGAAGGAACTCTCATATTCAGAGACACCCCATCACCACAGGCAATCATCCTTATATTGAATAAATTCTTTTGCTGGCAGCAAAAATAAAACAACAGACATGCTTAAGATGAATGAGTTGAAGAAGACCCGATGGAAGGAGGGAATGAATGAAACTTGAGAATGGGAAGATGAAAGGTTAAAGCAATGCCTATTTAGTGCACGAGGATCATAAGGGTGGATAAAAAGATTGTGTTAAATATTCCCCTGCAACACAACCCGCATGTGATACTTCGCTGTCGGTCCCCAACTGTGGGTTATTGATAGGAAAACTGAGATAAGGGGGTAACACCTCTTGTCCAACAATCATGTCGGCCCGGAAATTAGACGCGGGTTCTTTCAGTAGCGTCATCGTAGCGAAATTACTGACTCTTCACTGTATTTATATGATGGTGATTTGACGGTAGTAACAATGAAATACAAAAGACATCAGCATATTTACACGGCCAAAAGAGGCAAGCGAAAGAGGAAACAAATAAGAACTAAGGAAAAAAACATTAGGTAGAGACTCCATCGGTCATGCTCCAGCCTGTTAATTGCAGCATCCATCACAGAACTTTGCATTAAAATGTACCCCCTCCACTCCCTCTCCCTCTGTCTGTCTGGCTCTCTCTCTCTGTCTCTGTCTTTGTCTCTGTCTGTCTGTCTGGCTGTCTGTGTCTGTCTGTGTCTGTCTGTCTGTCTGTCTGTCTGTCTCTCTCTCTCTCTCTCTCTCTCTCTCTCTCTCTCAGGTCTCCAGCAGCATCTCACAACAACTGTTCTCCTTTCTTCCCTTTTCCTCCCTCGCCCACTCCCTCCCTCATCCGCTTGTTTCCTCTCCCCTCAGACTCTCCGACAAGACTCTGTGTATGGTAGCGAGGCAGGGTGAGGAGAGAGAGCTTCTTCACTACGATGTCCACAACTTGTATGGATGGTCTCAGACTCCACCTACACTGCGGTAAGTACAGGGCTAATATTTACGATTTCCTTGAGGTTATATTATGTGTACCATTAGCTGTGTAAATGTTGTAGGGAAGTTGTGTAACCAGTGATTTTATGAAGTTCCCAGTGAGTTCGTGAAATGAGTTTAAATTGTGATGGGTTAATTAACGTTAGGTTAATTTAGGCTGCGGGCAGGATTAGGCTGGGGTAATCTAGGTCAAATTTAGGTTAGGCTAGGTTAGTTGGGTTTGGTTAGGCTAATTTAGATGTACGCTTAACTTAACTTAGCAGTTATCTAAATTAACCTAACCTAACCTAAACTTAACCCAGATTACTCCAGCCTAACCTAACAGCAGCCTAAATTAACCTAACCTTAATTAACCCATTTAAACTCGTTTCACGAATTCAGTAGGGACTTCATGAAATCACTGGTTACACAAATTCCCTGTAACATATACATAGCTTCACTTACACAGCCAGCAGCCACCTGTCAAACAAAGTGGAGTGAGAATTCTTTAGATTAAGTTGTATAGAAGATTACTTGTATATTCTCACGTTTTCCCTCATACTGTAACTACCAAACAGTTCGCAGCCAAATAGAATTCTTATTCTTGTACTTCTGTTATGCATACGATTCCTTGTTTATTCCTTTGTCTTCACTAATACAACTTATTGTACGGACACTTGTTATTCAAACTAAAATAAATAGTGAACTGACGAAATACAACAAACAAAACGATTTCTGATAACACTGAGTTGTTATAGAGACTTGATTATGGTAAGAATTTTTCAAGAGGCTCTATGAATACCAGACCGGATTCTCTCTCTCTCTCTCTCTCTCTCTCTCTCTCTCTCTCTCTCTCTCTCTCTCTCTCTCTCTCATTTTCTATGGCAAACAGTCAAAAAGTCAGTGTGCTCTGCAAGACACTGCTGTATCTCACACAAACCTTACTCTGCTGTACTTCACACTGTCACACATTGCAGTACCACACCTCGCAATACCACACCTTATAAACCCAATGCATTTCAGTCCGACTTACCTCACCGCTGTTACTATCACCACACACAAGCAACCAACACCACACACTTCCAAACCACGCATAACCACATCTCAGACTGCAACACCTCACACAGCCACACTTCACACTTCCACACCACACACTGCTGCTACACGCACAACACATTGCCTTGCCACATCATCTACTGCCACATTTTAGACTGTCACACTACGCACTGCCACATCGCACACTACCACACCATATACACTGCCGCACCACATACCACTACATCTCACACTGCCACCCCATATACTGTCATACTAAACACTGCCACATCATACACTACCACACCTCACACTGCCACCCCATATACTGTCATACTAAACACTGGCACCACACACTAGCACACCACACACTGTCACACGTCACACAGCCATTTCTCACACTGCCACACTGCGTCACAATATCACACTGCCACAACAGATTTCCACACTTCACATTTCTGCAAATCACACTGCCACACCACACACTGCCACATTGGACACTGCCACACCTCACTCTAACATCATTCAGTCACATCTCAGTCAAATCATAGACTCCCCCACCTCACAGCGCCACACCTTACACAACCGCACTTCACACTTCGAACAACACACTTTCACACCAAAAACTGCCACATTATTGACTGGCACACTCCATACTGCCACACTACAGCTGCTAACTTCACACAAACATACCAAACACTACCTAACCACCACACTGCCACACCTCATTCTGCTACATCCCACACTTCCACACAGTACGTCACACCACACATTGCCACATCACACTTGGTTAATCTCATACAGCCACGCCTCAATCAGTCACACCACACTGCCACAACTCATATTACCTTAGCGCTACACCACACACTGCCAAAAAATCACACTGCCACAACTCACACTGTCACACCATATACTGTTACAGCTCATAGAGCTACGACACCTCACATGGTCACACCCCACACTATCCTACTTCACATTGCCACATCTCACGGTGCCACACCACACACTGCCATACCACACCCAGTCACACCACACATACAACGAAATTTTACTGTTTCATTTCACACAGCCACATCATATACTGATACACTTATCTCTGCCGCAACACATACTGCCACATCTCACGCTGTCATACCACACAGCACCCCTCCACACACCGCCACACGTCACACTGCCACATCACACACAACCACAACAAACGCTACCACACTCATACTGCCACACACACATTACCATACCTCACACTGGTACACTGCACACTAGCGCAACATATGAACTACACCACACACCGCATAGTAAGATCATAAAGCACACTGTCTCACCACACAGTGCATCACAACACATGGTTACATCACACATTGCCACAGGTTTTTCAATCTTGGCCACAACAAATCCTCCTCCTATCATCATGTATTTATTAAATTAATTTGGCGTGGTAATGGTAATGGATAATTCACATCTTCATGTAGGTACTGTATATCTTCTTAGCGGATCCTGCTAGCGGCAGGGGCCGGCCTAGGAACGCTGTGGTCTCTGAGTCACTCGCTGTACACAGGAAAGAACTTAGTTAGACTAGAACCTCGAAGGCGGCTTCAGCAATCTTCCCTGTATCTAACTGGATGCTAGGCGATGATGAGATGATCATGCCAGCCGAAAGCTGACAAGAGTTCTTTTGAGGTCTCTTTTTAGGCCGTTTGTATCATACGCCAACCAGCCCCTTACCTGTCAGTGAGGCCAAACCTCGGCAGCACCACTGCAGTTTCTGCGATCTTATTTCTAGATCTCTGATGTGACCATTGTGTATAGAGCCTCCAGGTACGTAGGATGTAAAAAATACATTGTGTACGTCGCAAAAAACAAAAACAAACTAGAAAGCAATCAGAGAGCGCATACCTCCGTCAATGCCGGATCCGGATCCGCCCCCAAATTTAATAAATTCTTTCTTGGCCTATGGCCCACCGTTCTACAAAATTTCATTGAAATTAACTGAGAACTCATATTTCGCGGGATACACAGGATCCGGATCCGCCCCAAATTTAATCAAATCTTTTTTGGCCCATGGCCCACCCTTCCACAAAGTTTCACTGAAATTCATTGAGAACTTCTGGAGATATCGTGTGGACAAACAAATAAACAGACAAACATAGGTGAATACATAACCTCCTCCAACTTCGTTGGCGGACGTTACAACTAAAAACACAATTAAATTGACACAAACAAATGGTAATGCTTTTTATTTATTTATTTTTTTTAAGCTTGACCTCTGACATCTCATACCAGGCTAATCTAATCTCCCCCCCCCCGTGTGTGTGTGTGTGTGTGTGTGTGTGTGTGTGTGTGTGTGTGTGTGTGTGTTAATGGAGAAACATTAACTGTTCCTCACCCTCACTCTCTCCTTCCCCTAATCCTTCCTAATTAATGACAAACAGGTATATGAAATATATGTCTCTGTTTCGTTTAGTAATTCCTCTTGGAGCGTCCGGCACACACAGTGAACGCTGTTTTAGTTACGTGGCGACTGTTTATGATATCTGCTTTGTAAATAGAATCACCTGGATTTAGTGAGAATGAAATGTTTTATTTACTGCATTGTATTGAATAAATTTATTATTATTATTATTATTATTATTATTATTTAAATCCACAAACAACACAGAATTTCTCTCTGCTGATTTGAGACGCCACATATATGAGAACGATGCGTGCTTACTTGCTTGTTCTTCTTTTTATTCTGCTAGAAAATTCAAAGTTATACCACAGGCACGCCCTTACTGGCCAGCCTACAACGCTCATCTTCACAGGCTATAGTCCCGGCCATGTTCCATCACTCGACCATCACCGCCAGCCCATCTTGGCCACACCTCTCCAGCCTCACTACCCCTTTTCTAGTCTTACCACATTAAGCTTCTGTGGGAGATCTGTGACTTAAACCTCTTCACCATTACTGTCACCCTCTTCCATTATTCATTATAAACAGAGAATATTCGCCTTGATCTGATGCTCCATCCATTCCCATCTTAGTCCACTCCTCCCAGTCCTATCTGCTAACCCTAGTCACATTTTTGCTTCCTCGCTGTCGATACGCGGGCTACCTACGCCACCAGTCTACAGCATACCTTTCCGGCACGTCCCCACCAGCCACCACCACCCCATCCATGGCATCTCCCCAGCTCTACGCCATCCACACCATCCAATTCTCCTCTAATGTCGTATATCCTGAACTGATATGACTGGCCTCGACTAGATGTGCAGATCCTGAATGGGTCCATCTGAACCTGAATCGGCATAATTACAACTCAGCCTGAATGATGTTAAGGACCTAATTAGACCTAAATTATCCTAATTAGTCTAAGTGGACCTAAATGGACCTTACTGAAACTACAAGGCCGTTAATGGACTGGAATTGGCCTAAATGGAGATGCATATGCAGGGGCTACTTGAATGGCACAGGTGATGAGAGGCCCATCATAATGAAGGCGTGATACATATCTCTCTCTTCTTCTCTGTCATGCCATTTTTGCGCTGGCATACGATGTTACTCAGCTTATGATGATTTAATGTATATTTATATCTATATTTATTTATTTGTTTATTTATTTATTTATTTATTTATCATCTACGAGTATATCCCTGTTTATTTTATTTATCAGTCTGTCTTTCCATCAATCTATCTGTTTATATCTATCTATCTATCTATCTATCTATGTATATACGAGTATATATATCTACATCTATCTATCTATATTATACAAGGTTTTCATAAAGTCCTGGAACGGTTTTAAATATTTATCTAACCAAAACCAATAGGGATAGAGGCGGTTTTTAGCATAATATGAAGTATACAATAGAGTTTTCTTACATGAGTTACACAACTTCAATGTGGAGTTTAGCTCGCTGGATTTCACTGGAGTTTAGATGTATGCCAATTGCTTAACGGGAAGTTTCCAGGCAGATGAGCCGATTGTGGCCACCTCGGTCTCCTGATGTTACCCCCTTTAGATTTCTTCCTTTGGGGGTTTGTAAAAGATGAAGGCTACCAAACACCTGGCACAAACATCGACATCCTTCGTGAACGGATAACGGAAGCCCTATGTCAGGTCACCGATGATATGCTGAGAGTCGCATGGCAAGAAATAGATCGTCTGTTGGATGTGCTGAGGGCCACAAAGGAGCCCACATTGAGCTTTTGTAACTCATAAAAGAAAACTCCATTGCGTACTCCATATTATGCAAAAAACCGCATCATTCTATCCATAATGATTTTGTCTGTATTTCCTGCTGCCTATGATCTCCAGTCTTTCAAACGCGGTGTGTCCAGGCATCTCGAAATGATCGGATCCTGAATTTGGCTCTCTCTGGCATTTTGTTTTTCTCTTGGAGGGAACTGTTATTCCGGGCTCGTGGCCTTTGGTTCCTTCTTCCTCGAATAAAAAAAAAATAAAATAAAATAAAATTCAGGGACTTTACGAACACCTTGATCCCCAGGGAATTCGTGAAATGAGTTTAAATTAGGACAGGTTAATTAAGGTTGGATAAATTTAGGTTGCCGTTAGGTTAGGCTGGGACAATCTAGGTTAAATTTCTGTAATGTTTGGCTAGGTTAGTTAGGTTAGGTTTGGTTAGGTTAATTTAGATGAATGCTAAGTTAGGCTGTGTTATGAGTTCATCTAAATTAACGTAACTTAACCTAACCTAACTAACCTAGCCTAATCTAACCTAAACTTAACCTAGATTATCCTAGCCTAACCTATCCGCAGCCGAAATTAACCTAAACTTAATTCACCAAAACTAATTTAAACTCATTTCACGATTTACCTAGAGATTTCATGAAATCATAGTTTACACAAGTTCCCTGTAACATATGTATAATTTCGATCTAAATGGAAACCTGGACGTAAACGTATATTCAACTGTTCTGGGTCGCATATATTGGTAGACTGGGTCTTAGTAAAAATGACTTTATCTCCTATATAACCAAAGCACAGTCAATAGGGATAAATCTAACTCTTATTCTTCAGTTGTTTCGTTTTTGTGGGTCCAGAGCGCTTCAAAATGTGACTGGTCGGCGCGGTCTGGTGGTGAGTCGGTCCACCTTCCCGAGCAGTGGACGCTGGGCAGGCCACTGGCTGGGGGACAACACTGCTCGCTGGGAAGACCTCAGGAAGTCTGTCATTGGTTAGTATCTTACATGTACAATCCTGAGCCAAAGTTTCCGCACATCTTCTACCCCTTCCTAGGCTGAAGTCCAAGCCACAACGACGTATGAAACTTGCCTAAACTGTATAGGTATCAGTATCAGTGTCATCATGAATTGCCGTTCTTACAGCCTGACCGTGCTTCGAACTGCCATCTTAACTCGAGATAACAGGTCTTCTTTCGTTGTGACGACATTTCTCACCAGCCAGGGGTTGAGTAGAGGGTGAGCAGAAACAATGAGTCACGGTTCCTGGCCGTTGGTTCCTTCTGCCTAGCATTTAAAAAAAAAAAAAAAAAAAAAAAAAAAGTCTTGGGATAAGGAAACATATCTTAGCGCGTGGTTGGCCTGTGAAGAGCCGAGAATGTTCAAGGTTTAAACGATGTCTGAACGATGTATGATCCTTTTCACTCGGCGTTCTGTTCAAAGTCTTCTTGCTTTTGTGCTTTTCTGTTCTATTTCAGGATCATTCCTACGCCATATATTAACCTTTTCAACCGGAAGACGTCTTTATTATTAAAGCTGTGTCATCTCAATCTGAATTTGTTGACTTCAGGGGATTTTTTTTCAACTGGGCTGGTTTCTGATATAGCGTTTAGTAACCCCCTGACTCTATTAGATATCCTTTTCTTTTACTTGATGGTAGTCTGATTAAAATGAGAGAGACACTAGTGTAATGAATGGGTTAACCTCTTTATACCCATGACGTACCATTTATCTTATTCTTAACATCTCTAAGTGATGCATTCATCCCAGTAGAGAGATTTTGAACTGAATGGGCTGGATGTGATTTCCACTAATGCTCTCATCATACTAGGGTGCTCAGCAATTCAAAATACAAATCGTCTTGTGGTAGTAAGAACTATCTATCTATCTATCTATATACCTAGGCTGCTTCCCCCAAGGAAAGGGAGGTAACCGAGACAGGACGACACACTCCCCAGTTACTCATCCATTCAAACACATTCATTCGCATCTTAGCCCCAAAGGGGAAAACGGACAGATCCTCACCGCACCACACCGCACAAGGGTCAACTGCGCAATGCAATCAGTGACATCCGCAGCAGGGCCCGACAGCAGAACTGGGTTACCCCTGCCACATCATAACAGACCCATCCCCTTACCCGCACCTGACCTGACTAGCTGATCAGACCAAATGCGGGAGAATATCCCTACAGGGCTGCGTCATCACTTATTCATTCACAATTTCTCTCCATTTATTTCTGTCACGCACAGCCACTCTTCCTTGCTCAACAGACATCCCTCTCGCATCCAGCACTCTCTTCACACTGTCCATCCATCCTATTCGTGGTCTTCCTCTCAGCCTTACACCTCTCACATCAGATCTATTTATCTTTTTCACCAATCGCTCATTATCCATTCTCTCCATTTGCCCAAACCATTGCAACACCCTCTGTTCAACTCCACCAGCCATCTCCCGAACAACTCCAGTTCTTCGCACTTCATCATTTCGCACCCGATCCATACGCGTCACTCCACACATACTCAGACACCTCATCTCCATTACATTCAAACTTTTCCTCTCTGCTACACCCATATTCCATGTTTCAGCCCCATATAACGCAGTCGGTACCACAACAACCTCATACAGCCTTCTCTTTACATCCATTCCAAGCGAACGACATTTAAACACTTTTTCATTCCTCCCAGCACCTTTCGTACTTCATTTATTCTAAACTTCACTTCTGCATCTATTCTTCCATCCACAGCAACATGTGACCCTAGATATTTAAAACAATCTACCTCCTCAAGCAACTCACCATTCAAAACTATATTCATCCCCCTACCATCTATCAACCTCGTACACTTCATCACTTTACTCTTATTTTCATTTACTTTCAATTTCCTCCTTTCACACACCCTTCCAGACTCCTCTACCAACTGTCTCAATCTCTCCTCTGAATCAGTCACCAGTGCAGTATCATCTGCAAACATCAGCTGCTTCAGATTCCACTCTCCACCATCAACATTCACCAGACTCAGACCTCCACCTAAAACTCTTGCATTCACCTCCCTTACAACACCATCCATGTAAATATTAAACAACCAAGGCAACATCACACATCCCTGTCGCAGCCCCACTCTCACAGGAAACCAATCACTCACAGCATTTCCTACTCTTACACACGCTCTACTATTTACATAAAAACTTTTCACCCCTTTTAGTAACCTACCATCAAGTCCATACAATCTTAAAACCGTCCACAAAGCCTCCCTATCAATTGTATCATACGCTTTCTCTAAATCCATAAATGCCCAAAACACATCCTTGCCTTTCGCTAAATACTTTTCACACACTTGTCTCACAGCAAACACCTGATCAACGCATCCCCTCCCTCTCCTAAAGCCACACTGCTCATCACCAATCACTCCCTCTGTACCCTCTCTGACTCTCATAATTAACACTCTACCATACACCTTACCTACAACACTCAACAGACTTATACCCCTAAAGCTAGTACATTCATACTTATCACCCTCGCCTTTATACAACGGGACCACACAAGCACTTGCCCAGTCAATTGGCACCATACCTTTCTCAAAGCACACATTCAACAGTCTTACTAACCAGTCAACAATAGTAACTCCACCACCCTTCAGGCATTCCACAGCACACCCATCCATACCTGCAGCTTTCCCTGTTTTCATCTCCTTTACTGCCTTCTCCACTTCCTCCTTCGTGATCAAAGAATCATTCAACTCTCCCAACACATTTATTCCTTGCACCCTTCCATCCGCCACAATCTCAGCCACCCTTTCCTCCTCTACATTTAACAATCTTTCAAAATACTTTGCCCATCTCTTCCTTACTGCATCCATCTCAATTAACATCCTTCCATCCTCTGCTTTTACTCGTTCCTCCTTTCCAGACTCTCCCTTTCGCACCCTTTTCACCTCCTTCCAAAACATTTTCTTATTCTGTGGAAAATTCTCTGTCAGCCGCCTACCCCACCTCTCATCTGCTGCCACTTTAGCATCATGCACAGTCCTTCTCGCTCTATTCCTCTTTTCCTTATACCTTTCATATGACATCTCATCCTTCCTCTGCAGCCACACTTCATATGCATGTCTCTTCTCAGCCACAGCCATACTTACTTCCTCGCACCACCATTCACTTCCTTTTCTTACACCACCACCCACACGTCTCACACCACACACCTCTTCTGCATGCCCCACCACAGCACTCTTAAACAACTGCCATTCCTCCTCCATGCTGCCATTTTCCCTATCTTTCACTGCGTTCCACTCATCTTTCAATTTCTCCTGATACTCTATCTTTTTTTCTCTTTTATCCAACTCACTCACTTTCAAAAACCTCCCTGCCACACCTAACCCTCCTAGCTCTCACCCATCTCTTACCTACTCTTAACTTTCCCTCCACCAGGTAGTGGTCAGACATACCTCCACCCTTCCCTCTCAGAACTCTCACATCCAACAATCTTCCTATTACATTCCTAGACACAACCACATAGTCCATCAAAGCTCTGTCAACAACCCTTCCACCCTCCTGTCTCACCCATGTATACTTATAAATATCTTTCTTCTTAAACAGCGTATTCCCAATCACCATCTCTCGCTCAACACACATCGCTATCACTCGTCCCCATTTTCATTTCTTCCAGGCACACCATGCATACCAACTACGCCTTCAACTGCTACATTTCCCACTCTAGCATTCAGATCTCCCATTATTACCACATTCACATTCGCTCCAAAACTCTGCAGTTTGGGACCTAGTTATAACATTCACGGTTGCAGGTCGTTTTCTAGAGAAAGATTGAGACTATGTAATTATATTTATAGTCTGCCCCAATGAATCATGCAGTCGATAGGCATTAATCTAAGGTATCGTCGTGCTGTGCTCAGGTATGCTGGAGTTCAACCTGTTCGGGCTGCCTTACGTGGGTGCGGACATCTGTGGATTCTTTGGGGACACAACGGAGGAGCTGTGTCAGCGTTGGATGCAGCTGGGAGCGTTCTATCCCTACAGCCGCAACCACAACCAGGCAGATGCTATTGATCACGTGAGTGTGGCCAGGGACTGGACTACATGGTTAAGAATAGAAATAGCGAAAGGGAAGGTAAGTCCCAGTTTTGGCCATAATTTCCGGCGACATCCATCCATCCATCATCCAATCCTGTGTCGCCCCATGAGGAGCGTAGGAGCCCGGGGTTAGGCAAGTTGGTCCTGACATTTAAGATGAGTGACCAGCCTCACTCATCCCTGATTGGCATTACGTGAGCGATAAACCCCATCCCATGGATATAAACCTAAACAGGCTCAATCCGATTGAAGCGCCTTAATCATCCACTAAACCACCAGGCGCCATAATTTGGTTATATGGTTACCACCCAGCGTTGTAAATGGTTTCCTAGTGTACAGGAAACCATTTGGCTTGTCACTCAGTGTAGAGTCACCCATAGGCAGAAGGGAGAGGAAAGAATGAAGGAAAGAAAGATAAAAGAGAGAGTGTAAAGTCGCCCATAGGCGGAAAGAAGAGGAAAGAATGAAAGAAAGAATGAAAGAAAGAAAGAAAGAAAGAAGAGGAAAGAAGGAAGAAAGGAAAGGGCAGACACCCAAAGCAGCACTGCATTGAGTGAGTGGATGGGGAGCGCCCCCACCTTGCACGTGGCGAAAATAGCTCGACCTGAATAATTGAATGTCACTACTAAATGCAGTGATATACAAAAGTCAGCCATTAATAAGAGGCTTAAGTACCCTTTCACAAATGTAGTTTTAAGCATACCGTGAAAAGAGCAAAACCCAATATCTTCATGGGGTTGTGAAGTTTCTGAACATCTCTTCCTTACCATTTTTTTTTTATTAACCTAAGACATTTATATTTTTTATGTGTATTTAAGTACAAAAACGGACAGGACATAGGGACACATTGTACTATTATGCCGGCAGGATTAAGTCAGTGGTTTATATCTGGAGATGTGAGGAACATTCTAAAAATTAACTGCCATGCAGTGGATTAGGCCGATGTTTATATCTGTAGATGCGATGAATATTCTGGAGATTTAGGCATGTCTGCTTTATTTTCTTTCTATCATACCGTAGGAATTTGTTCTTGTCATTATTATTATTGTGTATTGTTAATTTACATGTATTATTGTGTGAGAGAATGAGGGTTCTCTCCTAGGTGCTGGAATGTTCTGAGCTGCGCTGGTGGGTGGAGACAAGAGGGGAGGGGTTAAGTCTGTCTCATATCGGGGACAGATCAGCTGAGTCTAGTCAGTGAGACAGTGAGTAACGGACTGAGTGAGCTGTGCTGCGTGAGTCGAGAGTAGCGGACCTTTAGTTTGTGCGAGACAGCGAGTCAGTGGCTGTGAGCCAGTCAGACAGTGAGAGTCAGTCAGTAATGGAAAATCAGTGAACAGTCAGTGAGTGAATGGCGGACGGACAGTGATAGTCCGTGACGGAGCTAGTGAGTCAGAGAGTGTAATAAGTGAAGGAGGGAGTAGTACGACAGAGAGTCAAAATGTGAGAGTCGCAGTCACTGAATGGACAATTAGCGGGTAACAGAGAGTGAGGAAAGAGAGAAAAGTCAGTGTTTTGCAAGCGCACCTTAACTGTGACTAGAAGGGATAAAACCATAAAGTTTTTAGCGGCCTTTTATTAACCGTCTGGCTTGTATGCGCGTCGTTCTCGACGTATCAACGATTTTTACGTTGTAACAATATAGACAGATTTGCAGTGAATGCTGATAGAGGTTTTAAGTGATTGTGTGCTTGTACAGAGAAGGATTCTTTGAAGTGTTAACAACAAGAGCCAAGTGAGGACAGCCCAAAGGATAATCTAGTCATACGATACTACTACTACTACAACAACAACAACAACAACAACTACTACTACTACTACTACTACTAGTCATACGATACTACTACTACTACAACTACTACTAGTCATACGATACTACTACTACAACTACTACTACTACTACTACTACTAGTCATACGATACTACTACTACAACTACTACTCTCTTTCTCTCTCTCTCTCTCCCTCAGTGTATTCATAACGATGTAACTTGCTGTCTGTCTGTCTGTCTCTCATTTCTACACTAGCCCTTCTCCCTCGTCCCCAGGATCCAGGATTGTGGCCTTCAGTGGCGAGGTCCGGCAGAGAGGCCTTAGAGATACGCTACCTCCTGCTGCCGTACCTCTACACTCTGCACTACCTGGCTCACTCCCAGGGCCACACCGTGATTAGACCTCTTTTCTTCGAGTAAGTGTTCAAGGTGATAAGGAACAGTACTGATTAAACTTGAAAACAGATGATTGGAGATTTTTTTTGCAGATTTGAGTTGATTTTGGGCAGATCTGAGTGGATCCTGTGCACATTACAAAGGGATTTGAGTAACACTTATGCATAAATGTGTATGTATATTACGTTTTCACAAGGCTCATGTGTTCATGCAAGTGGAACAATATTTTTGTGACTGGAGTACACTGAGTAGCCCATGTGTGTTTTCTTGAGAAAATTCGAGAAAAGAAAAAGTTTTTGTCTAAAAAAAGACACTGCTATACCTCACACTGCCACACCAAGCATTACCACACCTCACACTACCACACCACATACTGCCTCACCTCACATTGCCTAACCTCACTTGAGGGAGGCTCAATGGGTAGAGACTGGAGAGGTGGCCTGCAGTCCTAACGGATCCCGTTCAAATCCCCCCTGGGGCGAGGAACAGTTTATGGATCTGAATTTAATAAATTATACACTTTTCTGATCTACCAGAAGACCGCCGACATGTCGTAAAAACACCCCTGCTAATACTAATACACCAGTCTTGTACGAGACAGCCCTAGCATGTATTCAATATGGACGGCGGGTGTCAGCGCCTAAGTGGTGACATGTGGAGATGTAGGAGGACTACTGGGCCTGGAGATATGCCCTGGGGATAGGCCCTGAAGTCTTTGCCCAGAGTCGGACACACACACACACACACACACACACACACACACACACACACACACACACACACACACACACACACACACACACACACACACACACACACACACACACACACACACACACACACACACACACACACACACACACACACACACACACACACACACACACACACACACACACACACACACACACACACACACACACACACACACACACACACACACACACACACACACACACACACACACACACACACACACACACACACACACACACACACACACACACACACACACACACACACACACACACACACACACACACACACACACACACACACACACACACACACACACACACACACACACACACACACACACACACACACACACACACACACACACACACACACACACACACACACACACACACACACACACACACACACACACACACACACACACACACACACACACACACACACACACACACACACACACACACACACACACACACACACACACACACACACACACACACACACACACACACACACATTACGAGCACGTACGGCACTAGTAAATTCTATTGCGGGTACGAAATCAGATAATGCCTTTTTGTTATGAGTGGCGAGGAACGAAGACGTGTTTACTCACATAGCAGGTGATATTTCCTCTCTCTCTCTCTCTCTCTCTCTCTCTCTCTCTCTCTCCACGTCATCTCATCTACTCGTAATTGTTTACACTCTCCCTTCTCGTCGCCACAAACCCTCCTCCGCTCTATACAATTAGCCTGTCTGCTTTCCTTCGTAACTCCCTCTCCATACCCCCAGGTTCCCCACTACGGTCTCCACGTGGGCCATTGATGACCAGTTCCTGTGGGGTTCGTGGCTGATGGTGGCCCCCGTAGTATGGCAGGTGAGCAGCCACATTACTAGGCGCTTTAAGGCTTACCAGAGGGTGTAGGAGAAAGAGGCCGAAGGAAAATGAAAGATACTATTTCCCAAGAATAAATGTAGTGGAATGAAGTTAAGGAGTAATTTAAGATACTGATAATTAGCAATGAGTGAATGAATATAGTGGAACGCAATGGAAGGTAGTGCAACAGCAGTATTATGCCTGCATAATCTGCTTTGCTTTCCCGATGGCTGTTTTTTCCAAATTACTGGGGGGGGGGAATGGTCAGAGTAGGTGGTGACCAAGAGATAAGGAGGTGGGCTGCTGGACAAATGAACGCAAGACCAATCTCGGACTGGGGCAAGGAACGCTATAGGGTTGAATATCTTTAAAATGGTCTTAACTGAACTGCTACAAGAGCCCCGTGCAGCATAAATGCAACTGTGTATATCAGTTTTCTCTCTCTCCCTGATCAGATTCCACAGATCCTCGCCACAATTTCAGTTACCTGGTTTAACAGCTTCTGATACTCATAGTTTGCTTCCTCGATGACATCTCGCTTCCCCATATAAATATTCAGTCAGGTACTTGGCACCGAGATAAATTCTTACATTTGCTTGATAAGGTCGCTTAACCATCCTTAAACCTTTATCATCTGAAGCTATCGGTATTTCAGTAAGTGTAACAGGGCTACCTGATATCTCAGTATTTTGTCTATGACGGTCTTCATACTGTCGCATTCAGTGAGAGTAAGTGGTCCTTGTCTTGATGCTGCTGGGTCCAAATTAACCTATTCGCAGACAAACTGCACATTCACCAGGTGATTATAATGATTCCAAGCTACTCAAAGAACTGTTCATACACATTGATCACCGACTATGCAGTATTGCTACCTTACATTTGTTTAGCTCCTTTGAATGTCACTTTTATCACCTGTACTATTCAAGTTATTCACGAGGTTGTTACATTAATTTTATGGTTTGATGTAATGTTCCATTGGCTTTATGTGTAACAGCTGATCAGAGCTCCTTACTACCATCCTTGTCCAGGTCTTGAACAATCCTCTTTCTATTCATTACTGCCTCATGCTCCGTATCATTCTACCACCACCATAATTATATTATGTGTGGGTAGTCCGTTTTTCAGTCACAAACTCAGTCATTTCGAAGAGGCCACGTTGCTGCTAATTCCACTGGTTCCTAAAATGGTTTAACTTGTATTCTATTCCACTTTGCATATCGAAACGTGAAATGCACCCATGACATTCTAATTCTTCAGCTTCCACACTCTTGTCAAGATAATGACATACCCCTCCCTCTTCCTTACTTCTTCAGTAACATAAATATCTAGTTCTGTCTGGCATATTCCTCTCCTCCGAGCGTATCATACACCCAATTTGAAATAATGGGCGAGAGTGTTAGGTGGACGGAGGGATAGAAATACTGCTGTTTACAAGTACTTTTCTCAGCTATGCAAATAAGCGCGTACATTATGAAGATTCACTTTTAATTTACAGACTTCTTCCTGGACCTTCCTTAAACTCCTTTGCGACTCCAAGCTGAGAGTGCATGCTAATGACCCGTTGAGAATGCCTAGTTGATGCTTCCTAAGGTTCACTTATATGCCTATTTACTTAGGTAGGTGTGATCTTTCGATAGGACTGCAGGTTTTTCTTAATTAATTAAAATTATTTTTCTAACTGTTCTTATGCTTGTCCTGTGCTTTTCATTTTGTTCTATGCATAGAACATTTATGGCCTCTACCTGCCTTACTGACAAGGATCCTACACGTGGTGGCGGTATGTACCTTGGGTAGAGAGAAGCAATCGCAACGTCCACCCAGGAGTCAAACCCCCTCATATTTTCCCGCCCCTCCCAGTGGGGATGGACCCTGGTCCGACCCTGGCGATGTGCTGTCTGCCACATGGGGGAGGTAGTCCCCTACACTGTATGTACTGTACTGTACCTGTATGATGGCCCACAGTAGCAGTAGCTTACTTGTGGTCGACGGTTCTACTCGGCCAGACAGATTGGAATTAAACAACATCAACAACAAGCAACCTACAGTGTTTTACATTTGTCCCATATCTCCCAGTCTTGCCCTGTACCCATATTCCTAATCTTGCCTCACGTTTATCGCAGTTGTTTATATGTTTCACTTTTGCCCAAGGCATGTCTCACTCCATATTTGAATTATCACAGCCTGGTAACATACAGGAGGAAGTTTAAAACCATTCCCTTGGCTAGAAAGTATTGTAATGGATCGTTACAAACTATTAGCAACAAAAGTGCTGCCTTCCGGTGACTGCTGTGAGCGATAAGTGAAATAGTTTGTTGTAACTTAGGAAACATTTACTGAGTCGGGTAGCAACCCTATAACCAACAAATGAACTTCTTGTGTTGAGGTATATTAAGGTGTTCAAACTGGAAGTGAACTAAAAAGTTTCGCATCCGAGTGTTGGCTGGGGCATATTGCTCACATAATGCCGTTCTGGGACGAGCAACTGTTCACTCTCACTTTGGTAGCCAAGCTTCGGGCCATTACGCCCCAGATGTGGCATGAAAATCATGGATGATGGTTTTTTGTCAGTCAAAAAAAAAAAAAAAAAAAAAAAATCTCTTTGGTCGCAGTTCTTCACTTTGATTGAGGTCTGGGTGTGAAGTGTTTGGAAATAGTATGGGTGAAGATGGAAGTGTGAGCAAGCAATTTTATATACAAATTAAACTCGAGAATCCTTATAAAAACGGCCTCTGCTTTCTGCGTTTTTCAGGGGGCCGAGTCGAGAGAGGTGTACTTCCCTGAGGCTCCGTGGTACGACTATTACACTGTGAGTATAATAATTTACACCATGTAACAAAGGGAAGAAAGAATGTGAGAAAAAATGCCATTATCTTTTTTTTTTTTTTTTTTTTTTTGGCTCACCGTTGATGATTTGTTTTCATCTGATGGCACGAAACTTCCGCAACTTGGACACTAAGTCGCATATGCATGAAATTCAATGAGTCTTAGTTAAGTGGTAGAAATGAGTATCCTTGGTTAGCCTACTTGTCAACTTAACCGACCAATTATACCACTTAGACTACACTCTGCCATCAATAGAGCTGAAGGGAGTTGAGAATTCATTAGGTAACAGTAGGCACGCAACACTAGCACTGACCAGTTTACATCTGTGTCTGTCCAGGGCCGGAGTATACAGAAGGTTGGTGAGAAGGTCGAGGTGGTAGCCCCTCTCTCTTACCTGCCGCTGTACGTGAGAGGCGGAGGGGTTATGGCCACGCAGAGGATCAGAAGTAACACCATGCTGGCCAGGTGAGCGAGATTTAGCGAGAGAGGTGAGTAGGTGAGAGGGATGAGAGGGGCAAGTTGGCTGAGTGGGGTAGGAAGTGAAGGAAGTAACGGGGAGTATGACGAGACGGTGTAGGAGAGGTGGGATGAGTGGGGGGTGGGGTGAGAGACGTGAGAGGGGTGTATAAAGTTGATTTAACTAGAGGAGGGAAAGCGTGGATAAAGGGAATGGCAGACCATTGCTTGGTGTGCGATTGATATGAGTGAAATGAGGGGGGTGAGTGGAAAAGAATGGAGTGAGATGAAATGGACATCTGAAGTAAGAATGGTGAGAGGCAGGGATATTTAACAAGAGGGATGAAGTTGAGTGATAAGAGTGAAATTAATGGAAAGGTAGGACTGGGTAAAAGACTGACGAAGAGAGTGTATGTGAGTGAGGTGGAGGGGGAAAGAGGGAGGGAGAGGCCGAGGATGAGATGGAGAGATGGGGTGGAGAGGTATATGAGAGAGGGGGGTGTGAGCTGGGAGCAGGGGAGTGAAATGGCGGGGGACAGGGCGACTTGGAGGCGATTTGTTTGTGGCCACCCCAAACGGGATTAAGGCGTCTGGCAACAGATAGATAGGACTGGGTAAGAGAGAGAGAGAGAGAGAGAGAGAGAGAGAGAGAGAGAGAGAGAGAGAGAGAGAGAGAGCAAGAGACGTAGAGTGTGCAAGATAGATAGAAGATAGACAAGTAGAAGGATAGAGAGAGAGAGAGAGAGAGAGAGAGAGAGAGAGAGAGAGAGAGGAAAATTATTCTTAGGTGTTGACAGCTGTGTAAATACATAATTATACACTAAAAAATAACTCACCATTAAACCTCTTCAACTCGAGCACGCTATTCATGTTTTTTTGTACTAATACCTTATTATTTTATTCATCTTTAGAGAACATCAGTAGGATACGTCACCTGTTTCAAGGAATGAAGGAAAAGACTCTCTCTCTCTCTCTTTCTCAATACATCCCTCTTTATCTTATCCCTTCTTTTTTCACTCCTGCTCCCCACCCTCCCTACATACACTCTCCCCCTAACCCCAGTCCATCTGTGTCTACCCACAGAACAGAGCCGCTGGGACTAATCATAGCGCCGGACTGGGAGGGCAAGGCTACTGGCATGCTGTACTGGGATGAGGGGGAAAGTATTGGTGAGTAATTGTCTTCTTACCGCTCTGCCTTTTCTTTCATGTCTGTGAATTTAAAAATGCCTGCTAATCAGAGTGTGCAGGGATGGTTCCAACGTTTCCTTAAGCTTTAACAAATATATTGTTATGCCTACGTATAAAAAGTATTCAAAAGTAACTAAAAATATACCTATAACTGAAAAAAAACAAAAAATCCTGATTTCTCCATCTTCTTCTTCACTTGTCTTCTTCGTTTTAAACCCCTCCGGCTGTAATATGGCAAAGCCGATCATTATTATTATTATTTTTTTTTTCCACAGTGAGGTTTCATTTTCCTCATGGTCGGAAGTACGGCAGATATGGCCCGAAAAAGTAATAGGCCGAGAACAGGTCAACTTTATAATTTTGGTCCGATTTACACGAAACTTAGTGGAATGGTAAAGGGTGAGCAAAGGGTGAAGAGATTCAGTCTTGATATCAATAGATTAAAGTTTAAGGGCACAGAACAGTGTCAAACTTTCGGTTCTTTCGCCACAAAAGTTTGTTATTCATTTCGGATTAAACTTGGTGCGATTTAGGATCAGCTAAAGATCAATTACTCAGTTTTTAGAACGGTGGGTCAAAGGTCAAGGTCACAGGACAAGGTCAATTCAAGAAACTTATATCCAGTTTGGACCGAATCTACTGGAAAAGTTAATTGTCAAGCAATGATGAAATATTTCAAGTTTAAGAACAATCAGTCAAAGGCCAAGGTCACAGAGCTAGATAAAAGGTACGGTCATCGACATATCGCAAGGCATGGGTGCTTCGTTCTCTCAGTGCTCCTTGTTATCTTCAAAAAATTTTCTCTTCCATGTCAAGAGAGACTTTCCAAATGGGAGCAAGTTAGGCAGAACCTTCATTAATCCCTTCACTACTAAGTTGAATAACTACGCAGCTTCCTTACACAAACTTTAAATTATCAGTAAAACTAGTATAAAATCATTATATAAAATTATCATTCAACTGAATGCAGCAAGTGGAGTAGGAAGAGTGTGAACACTTTAAGTTGCTGGGGGCAGCTCCTGTACACCTGAAGCATCAAAGGGACGAAACGAAGAGGATGTGGAAAGGGAAAGAAAAAACAGAAGTCGTCATACAGATAGAGAAAATGAAACTGATTACCTATGAATTGCAACTGTATGTGATGATCGTATGTGTTTTAAAGCTTGGTCGTATGTTTGATATAATCAACATTTAAAACGTGAAAAACATCAGAGAGCGTTAACAATCAGTGTAAAGTCCTTTGTAACAATTCACCTAGATGTTTATAATTTGTTGTCTGTCATACCTTCGTTTCTCATAATAAACTACGAGTCACAAAATCAGTTAATGTGATGATGGCTCAAAAACAAATTGGCCTTCATCTTGAACAGCTGAACACTGTCTGCAGCACAAACATCTGCATCCAGAGAGTTCCAAATGCGTACTGTGTTAGGAAGGAAGCACCACCGAAACTGTCTGGTGCGACACATAATCAGCTGGAAGAATAGCAGATATGCGGATGATAACAGACTTGTGGTCCTCGAAGGCTCAAACTGCTGAGGTAGCCGGCAATGCATAGTGTGAGCAACATTGGACTGGATCTTGTACCGCATGCACAAACTGCTTACAGCATGACGATGTTCAAGATTACACAACATTTCACCACCGCACAGAAGCACTGCAGTGCGAAAAATCTTATTGATCAGAGGAAGGTGCGACTCTGCAGATGATACCCACACCAGTGCACAATACTGAAGGAGTGGGAGGATGAAACAACGAAAGCAATTAGTAGAAACATAAGCATCAGGGAAGACCTTGTATGCTTTCCTAAGTACAGTACTTCGAGCTTATGAGTTGCAGAAGATACCAAACAACGGATTTGGCCCTCAATGTTCTAGGCACTCTGCTAGAACTGATCCATCCAGAAGCAGAAGACTGTGGGGCCGGAATCGAATTCAAGAACGAGAAACAGTAATTTTGTCTTCGATGGGTTGATATTCATGTCTCACTTTTTGTACCATTGCAAAATGAGTCAAGTCTCCACTGACGAAGTGGCAGACAAATGGATGTGACTGAGCAGATGGGATGATAACAACCAATGTGGCATCTTCAATGTAACAGTAGATCTCGTTTTTAGTAAGCTGAAGCAGATCGCTGGTGTGGATGATAATGGTCCTAGAACGTTACCTTCAAGTACACTTGAATAAACATCATAACAGATGCTGTAACACCCATTCACGCAAACATAAGGCTTAAGGCCCTTCAAAAACTTCAGCAGTATGGACAGAAATGAGTTACCAACGCCAGTGCTGTGTAGTTTTCACAGCAAAACTTCATGGTTCACACAATCCGAAACAAAAATATCCAGTTGAACTATCTTGGCCTTAGAACCAGAGTCAAGGGCAGGTGCAGGACGTGAGAAATCATAAGCAATTCATCCGCAGTGTTAAGATTCATCTGATATGCAACCTGATTAGAAGAAAGCAGACCAGAACATTCCAGAAACTTTGATAGACAAGAAGAAACAAGACGCTCGAAAACCTTTGACAGAATGGGCGTAATGGAGATATGCCGATAATTTGCAGCAAACGGTGAAGATGAACCTTCGGAATGGCAGTGATGTTAGCAACTCGACAACAAGAAGGAAACGATCCAGAGCGCACTAGAATCTTGAATACTGCACTCAGTCTGGAAGCTAGTTCAGCAGCCTCTCAACTTCCTTAGGTCAGAGCAGTCTTACGGAACAATGGATCAGCTCTCTGGCAATGTAGAATGACTGAGCTTGGAGTCAAAATAAGACATCAAAAAAATTAATAAGCATTACCTTTATTTGGTCACCCACAAGCAGGCCTCCAGAGTCAACCAGAGGAGGCAGGGATGGAGACACCCTGAAGATTGCTAACTTCAGAATGGACCACCATCTGTGTGGTTCAGAAGCGTTCAACAATGTTTCGGATGTAGGGATGACAGTGCACTAAAAACCATCGGAACAATGTCAACGAAGTAAAGGGATATGTAATTTCATTTCAACATTTTTATTTTTTACTCTAGCATATGCCATTATGGTGCAGCATAAGTGCCCACTTAAAAGTTTCATGACAGTGGTATAACCTTTAACCAACGATGTAGCACACAAAAATTTGCAAAAAAAAAAAAAAAAAAAAAGATACAGGGATGAGATTACACGTTATTTTACCGCCTCAACCTTATTTCAGTGGTTTTTGGCGCACTACTATCCCTACGTCTTCATACTTTTCATAGTGTTTCTCTGCTTATTAATATTAAAACTGATCTCCTCATTGGGATCACTATGAATGTGTCTCTATGTAGCCTATCTCTCTCATTAATGTGTATTACACGTTATTACAGATCCGGTTGGCACAAAAGAATTCTTCATAGCAGACATCAGCTATGACAATGTAAGTACTCAGCTACAAGGCTTTTGTATTCTATCCAAAACCTGGTGATTTTGTTAGAGAAATCATGAGACGAGTGAAAAAAAAAAAAAAAAAAAAAAAAAAAACTTTTTTCTGCTACAAACACATCAGCTGTATAAATTTTATTACAGTCAACTCCAGACGATGTGTTTGTAAGGAACTGATAGCAGTCTAGGGTTACAAATTATTACAAGTTAATCCATTTTCTGGTACATACTTCATTCAAAGAGCTTCGTCAACCTGATGTCAAACAATTTTGTTCAGTTGAATATAAATTTAGTACTGAAAGGTCATGCGAAAAATAATAATCCCAAAGACGTACTGAAACAGAAATATTATCAATACTCTGATGGCAAAAACCACTTCACTTACACAGTAATACAATTGTAGAATTAACCAGTAAATCCAGAAACATTTGGATTATCATTCACTACTTCTATGGCATATTGATTTTATTAATGTTAATTACCAATTCCTAGCAAGGTTAAATTTGTCCAAACTTATAACAGCAAAATATCAAGTGTCTGTAGCATGTAGGGAGATAGTAACCCTTCAGTATGAGAGAGCTTCCCTAGACTAAAGGAAGCTGTCCGTAGAAAACATGAAATGAAATATATACCATGGTACTGAAGTTTAATGAACACTTTCTAACCCATTCGCTACGAGAGGTCTTCGCAAGTTAAATAATGGTCCTGCGGTAGATATAAATGAAAAGCGGGTCACCGCAGTAAAAGAATTACTTACCGGTATGAGTCATTGTTTACTCCTTTTGTTATGAGTCATTTTTTATTCCTTTTGTGATAATGAACCAACAGTCCACTTATTAAAAGACAGGCACAGGCCAACGTTCTTCTCTGCAGTAACATCAGTCGAAAAGAGAACTGTCATGTTCACAAACCATTCACAAGTCAAAGACTTTTTTCCTCCTCTCACTGATTCTCTTCAGTTTGTTATTTCTCAGAGGCGTTGCATCTCTTTCTACCATCGCTGTTGGACTAGTAATTGCTAGTATGAACCCTCTGCCTGTATTCCTTTCCCCTTATAGCGGGCACACCACTTAATCTAGTTACATGCACGGTGCACCACTTTTCTATCCCAAGGGTACATCGGTACTCTCGGTCTTTCGTGTACGCAACTGGTAACTCTGTCATTGTTTTCCTTAGTCTGTCTTTCCCTCTTCTTATGACAGCTAGCTTTTAAGCGGATTCGATCCAGGCACCTAGAAATGAAACAGAAAAAAAAAGAAAAGGATCTAATTAGCATATTTATTTTCCAGCATTCTTTGGCAAGGACATTCTCTGGGTGGGGCAAATGTTACCGGGTTCCCACCTTTATTTCCTTCATTCACGTAAAAAAAAAAAAAAAGTTTGGGTCTGGAATACGCTCTAAGTAAACTGAAGATCACATATCCTCTCCGGAAAGTGGACAGCAGCGACTGAAACAGTAGTAAACTTATACTAATGTAGAATACCTGTGTATAAATAGGGAGGAAGTTCAAAATATGAGTGTATGACTTTTCATTCAAGGGACCATGCCTGTGAAAACTGTCTGAACTACATTGTGGTGTGTTTAAGGACGCTTTTAAGCACCACCACTTCAAAGATATATTTGCCACATTACACCTCAGTATTCTGGTATCGACAGAGACTGCATAAGTAGTATACATGTACCACATGCAGAAATACCGTGGTTTGAATTAAGTACCAGGAACCCTTTTAAGCTGACAACATTATGTCAGCTCTGTCATAAGGAAGAGGTGCCAGCAAGACCCTTAAGTTGACAATAATGTAACCAGCTGTCTTTCTGGCCAGGAGGAGGTGATGTGGAGTGTAAGAGAGGGAGAGGGATGGAAGGGTGTGGCTGGGCTGGTGATGTCTGATGTGAGGGTGTTCAACGTCACATCACGCCCTTCACATATCACACTCGACTCCAAAAGATGGACCCATGGCGATTGGCATTATGACGCTTCTACTCAGGTAAGGTCCGGGCGGGACAATTTATAAAAATGTTTGGAGGAATTGGGAAAGGAAAAATAAGTGTGTGTGTGTGTGGGGGGGGGGTGCGTGTGTCGGGGGGGGGGAGGACAAGAGAGAGGGGGGGGGAAGTTGAGTGAGATAGACAGGAGAAAGAGGATAATTAAGATGTGAAGAATGTGGCAAAAACCCATTACCAAAGAGACTTAGTTATAGGATGAATAAGTAAGAAAGTGGAAACAAAAAGAGTAAAAAAAGTTAAACAGTGAAAGAAGGAACAGCAAAAAATAAGACATAGAGTTGAGTAAAAGGGAAGGGGCTAAGAGACAATAAAAAAGGAGGTTAAGCAGATCTAAAAACAATCAGTTAAATAAGAATCATCAAAAAAGAAAAATGCTCGCCTCCATTCTAAATCTTGTACAGTAATAAAGCAGACTACTAAGGAATGTAAAAATAAAAGTAAATTTTTTATAAGTTTCATATTTCATCGATAAAGGATGAGAGAGTTATCTTGAAAAAAAGAAAAAAAACTAAGTAGGTTTTAAAGAACTTCAGAGAAAAATACTATCAGTTTAATCATCCATGCCAGAGTTGCATCCAGATACTGGTATATTCATTCAGGTGTCTGTTTTCATTTTCCTTCATTCTACTCCTTCTCACATCCATCAGATTATTCAGTCATTTCTTCATCCAGTAATCTACTCAACCATTTCACTTCCTCTGTCCATCCATTCATTCCATCATTCAGCAGATAATCCATCCACTTTTTCCATTCATCAACTCGGTCATCCATCTAGCCACACGCTGTCCCCTTTACCCAGCTCTGCCTCTACCTCAACAGACCCTGGAGCTGTTCGACCTGTCCATTCCAGTCAACTCAGACTTCATCCTATCCTGGGGACATCAACTGGAGTATAATATTCCTTGTCCAATCTCCTATGCTGGTGAGTGGATTGTTTGTTAGGTTGTTTCTTTCTTTCTTTCTTTTTTTTTTTATGAATGTTTCGATGGGCTGGTTGATGGATTAGAAATGAATGGGTTGGTGAGCAGAAAATTTTAAATATCAGTTGCCGTATGAATAACTGGCTACATTAATTCATGGATGGGAAAGTGGATGTTTTAGTTGAGGGATGAGGGAAAAAATTAATAGGCATGTGGATGGGAGAGTGAAAAGACTGATCGTTGATGATAAGGAGTGAATAGTTTGATTAGATGAAGGTAGAATGTGTTTAAGGAAATGCCTTGAATGAAAGATTATTTGATGGATGAGTGATCGGATGCTTTGGCTGAAGGGTGAAGAGGTGGATGAACTGGATGATGAATAATAGAATGGTAATTTTGGTTTTTGGATTACATAGATGGATTGGTTCATGAACTGAGTGAAAGGATTGGCTGATGGATGGAGAAGTGGAATTATGTCTCATCTTCACAAGCCTTTACAGATGGCTAAAAGTTGTGGAGGAATTATGGAACTTTCCCAGGAAATAAAAATGGGATCAAACACTTCATATATTTTTAGTTAAAATGTTGTCAAGGTAAGTAATGTTGACTGGTAGTACTGTACATTGAATTAAAAATGAATTGTGCTGTAGAGATTCGTGAATATTATCTAACTCCTTCACCATGAGAGGTTCACCCTAAGCTAAGTACACTCGTGTGGTGGTATCGACGTCATTATCATCGCCATACCAACGATTATTCCAAAATGAGTGAGGTTTCCTTATGGTACTGTAGGCTATCTGCTTATAGGCTAAAAACAAGGCCCGCCTTCTCTCGAACGTGTTCAGCGGGCTAGAGGACACATTCGAACAGAACTCATCCTGTGCCTTAACCGTGTTCGAAACCGAAAAAACAACCCATCCCACAACTGGGATGATTGTTTTGGCACTTGGTGATTCCAAACATTTCTCTTGGTGGTGCCACGACAATTTTGTTTGTTTGTTTTTCCACCTTAAAGGTTATAAAAACATTTTACATGCTTATATCGATAACCTGAGAAAAGTGGCTTGAGATACCTGGCACAGGTACTTGGAGAGTAAATGTCATGCTAGTTAACCTTGAAATAAAATTGTGAGGTATAGCAACGACCGCTGGTAAAAAGAATTAGAAAAACAAAAGAGTTTCCCTTTGGGAAATGTTAAAAGACGTCACACGACTTAATGGGCTGTAATATCCCTACCCAAACTTGAACATACTCTTACGTGTCCCATGGTGCCCGATGATAAAAATGACGGGAAAAGAATATTATACATCCCGATTCTTTAATTAGATGAAATACCATCACTTACAAAGTATTATCTTTTAGCAGGATATCATCATTATAACAGGGAAAAATATGTTTAGGGAACTTTAGAAAGATACTTAAACCTGGACTAAAAGTACAATAGAGGAGAAAGCTTAGGTTTACGCCATTTGACTGCACGATGGTTATTAAGGCAGACAGTCGACTTGTGCTGTCCCAGTTCTTCTCCTAGAGTGATCAACACCCACGATAGTCGTTTTATATCAAGGTCTTCAGTTTAACTGCTGGGTAAACAGAGACAAGGGGGAAACAAAATGAGTCCACCAGTCTCACCAGTGACAGTATCTAACTTGGATTCTTCCAGTTGCGACTTTGTTGTGTTAACCAGTGCACCACCGGCTTCCTCGGGATTACTTTATTGTCAATCGACTGCGCAGGGTTCAAGAATCTAGGTGGAAATTAAAATGCAGTATAGTCTCACAGAGGACAGCCCAACAACCCCAGAAAGAGCCTACGGAGGGGCAAATAGTGCGCGACCTGACTCCGGGCGACAGGGACATAAGTCCCCCTGGGCCGCGCGCCCCTATGACCCGGAACTTGCTCGCCTCCACCATAGCAGGAAAGAGAGACTACCTTCCGGGCGAGCCAACCACCGACCACACACACCGCAAAGCCAGTCAGGAGACAGGGCGTGTGTGCTGGGCAATCCCCAGGTTCTGTCCTCCCCACTTACTGTTTTTTTACCAGCCCATACCCCACTGACCGGGCTAATGTATGGCCTGGCCTGCACTATAGGTGCAGGGAATCTTTGAACGAACGAACGAACGACCTCCGACAACCACGGGGTGGGGCTATTACTTTAGCTCCAGTCAGCACCCCTGAGACGGCCAGTAGCCGCTCAACCCTCCTACAGGAGATGGCCTGCAGGCGCTCTAGAGGTAATAAGGAGACGGCCTGTAGCCGCTCCTACCTTCGTCAGCAGACAGCCAGAAGCTACTCTGACGGTGCCCTTAAAGAGAAGGCCTGTAGCCGCTCGACCCTCCTACAGGAGATGGCTGGTAGCTGCTCTGGAGGTAATAAGGAGACGGCCAGTATTCGCTCCGAAGGTGCCCTAACAGAGACGGCCTGTAGCCACTCGACCCTCCTGCAGGAGATGGCCTGTAGCCACTCGACCCTCCTGCAGGAGATGGCCTGTAGTCGCTCCCTTCCTCAGGCCATGGCCAGTAGCTGGGCCTTTGCGACGGCTGGTAGCCACGCACCTAGAAGGCCATGGCCAGTACCCAGGCCCTATGGCAGGATACGGCCCGTAGCCTCTCCTCCGTCAGGTGCTGACTCCCCTGCATGAGACTACGACCCAGAGGGAGGCCCCAGCCTGGAGGACTATTGGAGAGGCCCTGTGATCACCACCGGACTCATCTCACTACAGCCGGTCCCTGAGATGCCTCGCCTGATGGACCCCGATGGAGGCCGATGCCGCAGCCCACTCCTGATGGCATCCTTGACCACAGGAGACCGCAGCCCATGGGACCTCCAGACCGCCCCCAGAACCGCCAGGCGGGACATCCCTACACCCCGATGCCGGAGACCCTCGTCCTCCATCAGGTGCCTGAGCGAGAGATTCAGGCAGCTGTTCGGCCCCAGTCCAGAGGGCTAGACTTCCGCCCCGAGCCCAGAGAGCGTGGAACCCTTTGCCACCAGCAGCCCCAGACGAGAGAGGACGCCCCTACGCGTGATCCCGTGGCCCCTGAATACAAAGGCCCCTGGCGGAACTCAGCCCCATCAGTAGTAGGCTGAGTTGTTCCCGCCGCCCTTGTGCCTGACCACCACTACTCCCAGTTCTGAAAGTGAATGACAGTGAAAGCACAGTGAAAGTGATACAGTGAAGCAAGGGCAGAACAGTGAATTATCAGAATACGGGAAGTCAGAAATAAAAGCGTCAGTGTTAGTGTAAAAGAGAGTAAGACAGGGTGGAAATGAGGTTAGCAGGGGAGTGAAAGATAAAAGTGGTAGATTACTAGTGGAAAAGGGAGAAAAAGTGAGCAGATGAAGAGAGCACTTTAAGGAATTGTTGAACATACAGGATGGAAGTAATGCGAGCATAAGTGGCTGGAGAATGGCTGGGAGAAGGAGGGAGGTGAGAAGACAGGAAGAAATCAGTAGGATAGAAGTTGTGGAAGTAATGAAGAAAGTTAAATTGGGGAAAGCCCCAGGAATTGATGGAGTGTGTGGAGAAATGCTGAAGCATGGGGGAGAGATAGTAGTAGAATAGATGTGGAAAATGTGCAGATTGGCCTGGGAGGAAGGTAGAGTCCCGGAGGATTGGAAGTCGGATATAATTATTCCCTTGTACAAAGGAAAAGGGGAAAAAGAAGTGTGTGGTAATCATAGGGGCATTTGTCTTCTTAGTATAATATGAAAAGTGTATGGTAGGATACTTATTGACAGAGTTAGAGAAAGAACAGAAGAATTAGTTGGAGAAGAACAGGGAGGCTTTAGGAAGGGAAGAGGTTGTGTAGATCAGATATTCATTCTTAGATCTTTGGTGGAAAAGTTTCTAGAGAAGGGAAAGAAGTTGTATGTGGCTTTCATGGATTTGGAGAAAGCATATGACAGGGTGGATAGACAAAGATTGTGGAAAGTATTAAGAATATATGGAGTAGATGGGAAGTTATTGAATGCTGTGAAAAGTATGTATGATGGTGCTAAGGCTGCAGTGCGTGTGGATGGTGAACTAAGTGAATTTTTCTCTTTGAAGGTTGGGTTGAAACAGGGATGTGTCATGTCTCCATGGTTGTTCAATCTGTTCATGGATGGGGTAATAAAAGAGGTACAAGGTAGGGTAGTGGATGTTGGAGTGGCCCTGGTGAGAGAGGATAGTGTTTGGAAACTCCCTGTAGTGTTGTTTGCAGATGATACTACTGTGTTGTTGAGTGAAAACGAAGGGGAGCTGCAAGGCTTGGTGGATGAGTTTGGGAGTGTGTGTAAGAAACGGAATCTAAAGGTGAATGTAGGGAAGAATAAATTAATGGTCTTTGAGAGAGGTGAAGTCAGTGAATGTACAGCGAGGTTGGATGGTGAGGAATTGGAAAATGTGAGTACGTTTAAGTACTTGGGTAGTGTGATGAGTAAGGATGGAGGTTTGGGGGGTGAAGTGCTTGAAAGGGTACAGCAGGGAAGAAAAGTTGCTGGTTCCTTGAAAGCAGTGATAAGAAACAGGGAAGTGAGCATGGAAGTGAAAAAGTTACTACATGACAGTATTGTAATACCAACTCTAACGTATGGAAGTGAAGCTTGGACATTGTTGGAAGGACACAAGTCAAGAGTGAGAGCAGTGGAAATGAGTTATTTAAGAGGAGCCTGTGGATTCACATGGAGAGACAGGCTGACGAATGAGGATATATAGGAGCGTTGTGGTGTGGATGTGGATGTGATAGGAAGCGTTATGAGGAACATACTGAGGTGGTTTGACCATGTGGAGAGGATGGAGGGCGAGAGACTGACGAAGAGAGTGTATGTGAGTGAGGTGGAGGGGGGAAGATGGAGGGGGAGGCCGAGGATGAGATGGAGGGATGGGGTGGAGAGGTATATGAGATAGGGGGGTGTGAGTTGGGAGCAGGGCAGTGAAATGGCGGGGGACAGGGCGACGTGGAGGCGATTTGTTTGTGGCCACCCCAAACGGGATTGAGGCGTCTGGCAATAGACAGATAGATAGTTAGTGTAAAAGAAAGGCGGAATAAATAAAGTAACAGTGAGACAGTGAATATGGCCGGGCAGTGGAATAAGTGTCTGTCTGAGTGAACACGCCACCATCTTGGTGATATAGCCTCACACCGAGATCATTCGAAGGCTCCAGTGCAATAACAATGAGTAATGACACGATGGACCAACAAGTTAGACTGCCAAGTGTGAAAACAGTGCCACGGCCCTAGTGAACACAACTTCACCCGATAGATAAAACCTGGACTTCCCCTATGTGATAGTATTTGGTCTCACTGCCCAAGGACTCCTGATCGTAGTGCCATTCACTTTACCTGATCTTGTCTCGAGTAGTATCCTGCGTGATACTAACACCCACAATCAAGGCCTAAGGTTTATAATTGTTCAGTATATTAACTCTTGTGACATCTACCCGTTCCACTTCTACACGTGTAAGGTTGTTGCCTTGAGTTTTTGTGTCTTGCTTCTCTCTTATTTGTCTAAGCTCCGGTCTAGAAAGGGAACCCAACTACACACTAGGTGTTAGAGGGACGGGAAGCCGACCCTAAAACACCTAGTATTACAGAAATGTTCTGCACCCTCTACCCTCTTTTTCCCTGCTGCCATTACTACCACCACTGGACAACAGAACGAACAACCGCAGGACAAAACGGTCAGTATAGCTAAGCTAATCATGACGATGAATGTTCTACGTAAACATATTCCTTTAATAACAAATATAACAAAGTTACATTTATCATACTGAGGAATTGTCAGTAGAGAGAGACACCACCAAGTAGAAATTACACTATCTAGCTATCTATAGCTAGTCTCCTTAATCCTGTAAGGGGTGGACAAAATTGAACTGTCTCCATGTCACCCTGTCCTTTGCAATTTCACTACCCTCCCCACAACTTACATTCCCTTTCTCATATACCTCTCCACTCCATCACTCCATCTCATCCTCGATCTCCCTCTCCCTCTCCCCCCTCCATCTCACTCAAATATACTTTCCTGTTAGTCTCTCACTCTCCATCCTCTCCACATGGACAAATCACCTCTTTGCATTTCTCCTAACGCTTTCTATCATATTCACATCCAAACCACAATTCTCCATCACTTCCTCATTTATCAGTCTCTCTCTCCATGTAATTCCACATGCTCTCTCAAGTAACTCATTTCCATTGCTCTCACTCTTGTCTTGTGTCCTTCCAATAAGGTCCAGGCTTTGCTTCCATACGTTAGAGTGGGAATCACAGTACTGTTATGTAGCGACTTTTTACTGCCATGCTCGCTTCCCTATTTCTTAACACTGCTTTCAGTGAACTGCAACCTTTCTTCCTTGCTGTACCTTTTCAAGCGCTTCATCCTCCAAACTTCCATCCTACCTTATCACACTACTCAAGTACTTAAACACACGCATATTTTCCGTTTCCTCACTGGCCAACCTCACTGTGCGTTCAGTGACTTCATTTCTCTCGAAGACCACAACTTTACTCCTCCGAACATTCACATTTAGATTCCGTCTCTTGCATACTCTCAAACTTTCGTCTTCGGCTAACAATACAGTATCATCTGCAGACAACAGAACAGGAAACTTCCAGACGCTGCCGTCTCTCATTAGGGCAGCTCCAACATCGACTGCTCTACCTTGTATCAGTTTTGTAACTCCATCCATATATCAATTAACAGCCATCTAGAGAAGACACATCCCTGTTTCAGTCGAAAATTCAGGCACTTACGAATATTAATAAAGTTGAAGTGTTCTGGACGTTGATTCTTAAACAAACTTGCCATCAATTCCCGAGCATTTGAAAGATTTATTTTTGCAGGGACAAGGAAAGAAGACAGCTTGATCTTCCTATGCCTTATGTTCATCCCTCAGAAACAACTATTTGCTACAAGATGGAAATTAGAAGTGGTCTATCCCAGGAGATTTCATATGCTTAAGATTTGATTTGGCTGCTGAAAGCATGTGGGAGAGAAGTTCGCGAGGCGGAGGACTGAATGGAAGCGAAGTTAATATTGGTAGAGTTAATGCTGGTAAAGCAAAGGCCATGGTTAGTAATTTTGAAGGCAGAAATATCATGGAACAGGTATGCGGCCATTTTTTTGTGTAGGGAGGATGCAAGGAATTCTTTTCTGTGTACAACATGTGGTTTAAAAATTGCAGTGGTGTTGGAGGTTGACAACAGGATGTGAGAAGTTTTCTGTCTGTGTGTAGGGATTTCTGGGATGATAACAGAATGAAATGTTGCTTGGGATGACAGCTGTATGAAATGGGTGGAGAAGTTGGTACCTGAGGGGTATGCTGAATGCATGACTGCAGGAGATGAAACTACGTCAAGCACCACTGCTGTAATGAGAAGTGGGTGGATGAAGTTTAAGGAACTGTTACCTATCTTTTGTATGAACTGACTGACTTTCGTGGTAAGGGTTCTGACTACACAGCATGTGTGGGAAGTGTTATGCTGTATGGCAGTGAGACTTAACCAGTGGGAGAAGATAAGAGCCCAGTGGAACGCATAGAACGAAGAATATTGATATCGAATAGTAGAACATCACTGAGCGACAGAACTGTGAGTAGTGCGTGTGTGTGTGTGTGTGTGTGTGTGTGTGTGTGTGTGTGTGTGTGTGTGTGTGAGAGAGAGAGAGAGAGAGAGAGAGAGAGAGAGAGAGAGAGTATTGCGTGAAATTTGGCATAAGAGAAAGAATGGGATGAGAAAGGAGTTCTGAATGTTGTTGTTGTTGATGATGATGATGATGATGATGATGATGGGAACCGGTAGATTAAGATGGTTTGGACACGCTGAGAGGAAGAGAGAGGGTGGCTGGTTGAAGAGTGTCACAGGTATGAATGAAAAGGACGTGCTACAGAGTCTGCTCAGACGTGCTAGAGACCTGTGGTAGTGTTGTGCTAGTATGTTTTAGTGATCTGTGTTAGTGTGTTGTAGTGATCAGCGATAGTGCTGTGCTAGTAATTCGTGAAAGTGTTGTGCTAGTGTGTTGTGGTGACCCGTAGTGACCCGTGATAGTGCTGTGCTACTTTGTGTGAACTAGTGCGTAATGGCTTCCTCGGCAGAGAGCTGTGTCTCCACTGCAGGTACTGAAAAGGACTACCTTGAATTAAAGGAGGAACTTCTCAAACTAAAGCGGGAGATACAAATTCTCAGGCAGGAGAAGGCACAAATGAGGGAATTGTTGGAGATGTTGGAGAAGAAAGAGAAAAAGGCTGAAGGTTGGACACTAGTTAACAAGTGTGCAACGAAGTTCACTCTTAAGAAGCAAACGGAAGTTAAGACCACTAATGCCTTCGACGCACTACGGGACGAATGTGAAGGGATGGCAGAGAGGGAAGTAGAGGAGAAAGAAGGTGAGAGAACTTCCAGTACAGGTAAGTATAATCAGAACAAGAAAGGTAAGAAAAATGTTGTTGTTGTTGGAGACTCCCAGGTGAGATATCTGAACAGAGCCATGTATACTCCACTCGCTAAACATGTGTGTCTTCCAGGGGCCAGGGTGGCTAATGTGATAGAAAAAATTTCAAATATCGTAAAGGATAGTGGTGACAAACCCACTGTGTGCCTCAGTGTAGGAGGCAATGATATTAGTAGCCGTAAGAGTGAGGTACTGTGGCAAAGGTACAAGTTGATGTTAAAAAAGGTTAGGGAGAGGGGAGGAACCCCTGTAGTGCTTGGTATTTTACCCAGGTGGCGGGTTGGAAGGGAATGGTTGAGCAGGGCAATAGGGTTTAATTGCCGCCTTGAAAGGTATTGCAGAGATAATGCAATACCTTTCATAGACAGCTGGGACCGGTTTTATGGACGGAGTGCCTTGTATAGTTGGGATGGGACTCATCTTAGCAGGCAGGGAGTTACTGTTTTAGCTGGAATGATAGATAACGAGTTGGAAGGATTTTTTCGAGGTTGAGAAGTAGGTGTACAGGAAGTTGCAGCAACTACACTCAGAAATCATTATTACCATGTTTGGATAGATGCATCAATACTTGCAAAATTAAGAATAAAAGTTCAACCATTAGTGTAGATACATCCACTCAGGCACCTCAAATTGAGCAGGCGATGATAGATGATAGAACAAGCGATGATAGAAGGGCGATAAGCGATAGTACAACAAAATGTTATATTAGTAAAGTAAAGAGTTTCCCAGTTAGTAACAAAATAAATAACAGTAAATGCCAAGGTAAAGGCATAACTACTAGTAATAATCTGAAAGTGTACTACACAAACAGCTGGAGTTTACGTAATAAAATGGATGAACTGAGGGCTTTAATTTGTACAGAGAAAATAGACATTGCCGTTATTAGTGAAACTTGGATGAATACGGACACACGAGAATTTTTAGCAGAGTATCAGATAAAAGGCTATAATATTTTTGTGTCAAACCGTCAGAGAAGAAAGAGGGGAGGGGAAGTTATTTATGTAAAGGATTCATTAAACTGTTACAATAAAGCAGACATTAAAGTAAATAGGGACACAGAAAGTGTCTGGGTCGAAATTAGTAACAATAGGGAGAAATTAGTGTTAGGAGCAATTTACAGATCACCTAAATTAAGTAGAGCTGATAGGAAATACCTTTGGGAGGAAATTAGGAAAGCATCACAGTCCAGCTTAGTAATAATTGTAGGGGACCTTAATCTACCAAGGATAGATTGGAGAAATCAGACAGGGGATGCAGAGTCAGAGGAATTTCTAGAGGTAGTACAGGATAATTTTTTATCAGTATATCAGGGAGCCCACCAGAGGTAATAATATACTAGATTTGGTTTTAGCTAATAAAGAAAATATCATTAGTGATATAGAGGTTGGTGGACGACTTGGTAATAGCGATCATGAAGAAATTAAGTTCAAATTTATTTGGGATGTCTGTTCCACTGAAAATACCTCCACCGTTCCTAATTTTCGTCTAGGAGATTTCGATAGCTTAAGAGCTTATTTTCGAACGGTATTCCACAGGGAGATTAGCTATTTGAGGGAATGCCAGGTCAGTGAGGAACCCCAGGTCATAGGTGTGGGGCAGGAAACACGTGGGAATGTCCGTCAGGTGTCTGTGAGGGGGGAGGTGGTAGATAGGAATGTAGTTCAGGTGACGGGAATTAACTCAGCTCCAGTACCAAGCAGACGTTCGACCAGTGAGAAGTATAACGAGTTAATAAATATAATACACGGAGGCCAAGATAGATATATCCCTTCAAAACCATTTAGAACGAATAATTCAGAACCAAGATGGTTAAACAACAGATTAAAATCTCTCATAGGCCAAAGGAAAGGAATATATAGAAAAATAAAACGTGGAGAGGAACACTTACGTAACCGATACACGATTTTAAATAGAGAAGTAAAGAGGGAGATAAAAAAAGCAAAGAGAAGTTATGAAATTAAGGTTGCTAGTGAATCAAAAGAAAACCCCAAGGGTTTTTATCAAATGTACCGTACGAAAAATAAAGATAGGATAGGACCACTCAGAACAGAATCAGGTGACATTACCATTGAAGATAAAGAAATATGCTCCATCCTAAATAATTATTTCATATCAGTATTCACCAAGGAAAATCTAGACCTGGTCCCTCAAGCTGCAAATATTTACGATGAGAATACGGAAAATATTCTTAGTAAAATAACCATTAGTAAGGAGGACGTATTGAAAGAAATTAATAAGTTAAAACCTCAAAAATCGCCAGGTCCGGACGATATATATGCAAAAATTATAAAAGAAACCAAAGAAGAATTATGTCAGCCACTTTTAACATTATTTAATGACTCTTTAAGTTCAGGAGAAGTTCCCGAGGCGTGGAAGACCGCAAACGTAGTGCCCATCTTTAAAAAGGGTGATAAATCAGCTGCGTCGAATTATCGTCCGATAAGTCTAACGTCAATAGTAGGAAAAATGTTAGAGTCAATTTTGGCAAATAAGATTAGAGAACACTTAGAAAGATTTAATCTTATAAACGAAAGTCAGCACGGATTCAGGCAAGGACGATCCTGCCTCACAAACTTGTTGTCATTCTACTCGGAGGTCTATGAGGCAGTAGGTAGCGATAAAGCTTACGATGTTATTTATCTGGACTTTAGTAAAGCTTTTGATAGGGTCCCACACGAAAGGTTAGTTAGAAAGGTTCGAGCACACGGTATAGACGGCGATATCTTAAAATGGATAGAATCCTGGCTGAAAGGACGAAAGCAGAGAGTATTAATAAATGGAACTAAGTCGGACTGGGGATTAGTAACTAGCGGTGTACCACAGAGTTCAGTACTCGGTCCCTTATTATTTATCATATATATAAATGATCTAGATTTAGGAATCAATAGCAGCATCAGCAAATTTGCCGACGATACAAAAATAGGGCGTATCATTAACTCGACTGACGATTGCCATAACTTACAAAAAGACCTCGATACATTGTCCAAATGGTCTAAAACTTGGCAAATGGAATTTAACGTTGAAAAATGTAAAGTACTTAACGTAGGCAAGACCATTGGAGATACTAAATACAGCTTAGATAACAAAGAAATTATCAAATCGGAATGCGAGAGAGATCTAGGAGTTATGATTAGTAACGACCTTAAACCAAGGCAACAGTGTATTAATGCGAGAAATAAAGCAAATAGGGTCCTAGGATTTATTTCGAGAAGCGTGAGCAATAGATCATCTAAAGTAATGCTGAAACCTTATCTAGCATTAGTAAGGCCACATTTAGACTACGCAGTACAATTTTGGTGTCCTTACTATAGAATGGATATTAATTCGTTAGAAAATGTACAGAGAAGAATGACAAAAATGATACATGACGTCCGGAACCTGTCATATGAAGACAGACTGAAAAGACTAAGTCTGCATTCGCTAGAGAGGCGTAGAGTAAGGGGAGACTTAATTGAGGTGTTTAAGTGGATGAAGGGTATAAATCAGGGAGATATTAGCAAGGTACTTAAAGTGAGCATACAGGATAGAACTAGAAATAATGGTTTCAAACTAGAAAAATTCCGTTTCAGTAAGGAAATAGGTAGAAATTGGTTTGGTAATAGAGTAGTAGACGAATGGAATAAGCTACCTAGTAAAGTAGTTGCTGCCTCTTCCATTGAGAGTTTCAAGCATAGGCTAGATAAGCATATGACTAATAAGGGGTGGATATAGAAAAAAGAAAATCTTATAACCAATACTAATTCATAATTTTTCCTTTTCAGGTTACACTATGATAGTCTCTATTCTCCTTTCACACTTTCCTGTAAAATGTCCACTCCAGTTTTTCTATACGGTGTGGTGTTCTTTCTGACTTTTTCCTGCCGGCTTCGGCTGGAGGGTTTGGAGGGCGGGGGAGAGCCTTCTTCTTTGCTATCCTTATCTCATTCTAGTAGTTCAGTTACTCTTCTAGGAGCTGCCTAGCATGGGCCAACCGGCCTACTGCAGTTATCCTCTCTTCTTATGTTCTTATGTGGAAATCTCTGGGATGGGGCACTGAGTAGGAAATGGCTCAAGCCCCCTGCACATGGATAACTATCAAGTGAAAATATCTACACATGCGTAGTCGATGGTCTCGGACGCAAGTCCTGATATCCAACAACTGACCACAACACCTCCCCATTTCAAAAACCAAAGACTAAATACAAAGAAGATAGGAAACCTTCCCAAAAATCTGCTATATAAAAGCGTGATGTGATGACTGATCCGTCCATCGTTGTGAACAGCGCTATCAGTATCGGCTTGAATTCAGGTGTTGACATTGTTGGTACCGGTATTCTTATTTTAGTTTAATAGACTAATCATGAGCCAACGGTCCTACTGCAGTAATCCTCTTTTATGTTTTTCATATGAATGTATGCTATCCATCTATTTATTGCCAGATGCCTTAATCCCTTAAAGGGGTGGCCACAAACAAATCGCCTCCATGTTGTCCTGTCCCCCGCCATTTCACTGCCCTGCTCCCAGCTCACACCACCCTCTCTCATATACCTCTCCACTCCATCCCTCCATCTCATCCTTGGCCTCCCCCTCCCCATCCCCTCCTCCACCTCACTCACGTACACTCTCCTCGTCAGTCTCTTACTCTCCATCCTCTCCACATGGCCAAACCACCTCAGTGTGTTTCTCGTAACGCTTCCTGTCACATCCACATTCAAATCACGACACTCCTTCACTTCCTCAATTGTCAGTCTGTCTCTCCATGTGACTCCACATGCTTTTCTCAAATAACTCAATTCCACTGCTCTCACTCTTGACTTCTGTCCCTCCAAAAAGGTCCAAGCTTCACTTCCTTACGTCAGAGTTGGTATCACAATACTGTCATGTAGTAACTTTTTCACTTCCATGCTCATTTACCTGTTTCTTATCACAGCTTTCAAGGAACCAGCAAACATTTCCTCCTTGTTGTACCCTTTAAAGTATTTCACCCTCTAAACTTCCATCCTTACTCATCACGCTACCCAAGTACTTAAACGCATTCACATTTTCCATTTCCTCCTCATACAACCTCATTGTACAGTACATTCACTGACTTCACTTCTTTCGAAGACCATAACTTTACTCTTCCCTACATTCACCTTTCGATTCTGTTTCTTACATACTCTCCCAGACTCAACCACCAAGCCTTGTAGATCCCCTTCGTCTTTACTTAACAACACAGTATCATCTGCGAACAACAGTACAGGGAATTTCCAAACACTGCACTCTCTCATTAGGGCCGCTCCAACATCCACTGCCCTACCTTGTATCTCTTTTATATCCCCATCCATTTACTGAATGAACAGCCATGGAGACACGACACATCCCTGTTTCAGTCCAGCCTTCAGATATATATCATCCTTAGCTTCTGTTTTACAAAGATGGGACAAGGTGATTTTATATCTGTCTGTCTGTCCGTCTATACCTGTATATCTATCTGTTCCTCTATCTGTCTATCTATCTATATACTGTATATATATTGGTAGTGACCTTCAAGGATAAGGATGAGGAGTGTGCAGAGTCGATCGGCCAGGCCACCTCAACCCCCACCTCTTCTTACACACTTTTAACCTACAGTCGCAGGGTAGAGACGAGCCTGCTAGTGTGCTACCCTTCACTGGTGAGCAGGCTGAGTCCTAGTAGGACCAGACTATATAAGGCCTATTAGCAATAGTCAGACTAAAAGCATTCCCCTCACCAGAGTTATAAGCCAGCCAAGAGAGGGTATACAGTATAGGCTGTTTCCTCCCAAAAAAAGAAACATGTTTGGGAGAGGCCAATGTCCTGCGGTGGACTCTTGCAGGCTAATCTGTCTATCTGTCTGTCTGTTAATACTGACATAGTTTCTTCTTCTCCTTCTTCTTCTTCTTCCTCTTCTTCTTCTTCTTCTTCTTCTTCTCCTTCTTCTTCCTCTTCTTCTCCTTCTTCTTCCTCTTCTTCTTCTTCTTCTCCTTCTCCTTCTTCTTCTTCTTCTTCTCCTTCTTTTTCTTCTTCTCCTTCTCCTTCTCCTTCTTCTTCTTCTTCTTCTTCTTCTTCTTCTTCTTCTTCTTCTTCTTCTTCTTCTTCTCTTCTTCTTCTTCTTCTTCTTCTTCTTCTTCTTCTTCTTCTTCTTCTTCTTCTTCTCTTCTTCTTCTTCTTCTTCTTCTTCTTCTTCTTCTTCTTCTTCTCTTCTTCTTCTTCTTCCTCCTCCTCCTCCTCCTCCTCATCATCATCATCATCATCATCATCATCATCAATATCATCATCATCATCATCATCTTTTCTTTTTCTTCGTCTTCTCCATTTTCTGTCCATTATCAATTTATACTGACATCATCATCTCCTCTTTCTTCCTCTTTTCTTCTCCATAACAATCGCCCAAGGAAGTGATGACTTGCTTTCTTAAGTTTCGAATAAAACTCCTTGGGTCTGGCAACCTTTCACTCAATAGATCCGAGACGGCAATACTCGTTCCTCTTTCTGACGTGTTTCCCATAACTTGCTTGCCCTCCAAACTTAATTTGTGGTGTTGAAGAAATAAATGAAAGCTAATCTTGCGAAAATATAAGCAAGATTCGTCCTTACTGTTTTGGATTACTAACAATAAATAAATAATAAGCAATATCTGGCACGTTTCCAGTCGCGCCTAAGCGGACCCACCAAGGACGTCTGTGTTACTGCTGGTCACTGTGTGAGTGGGAGTATAACCCTTCTGAACGTCCTCACGCTTGCTATTTTTTTTTTTTTTTTTTTTGTGTACCAACATTCGTCTTGAGTTCTCTTCATTGTCTCTCTTGCTTTTGACCACCACCCTTTCCGCCTTCCTTCATGAGACTGCCCTTTGATAAATGTTGATTTTCAGTCAATAAAAATGACAATTTTTTTTTTTTTTACTTGGTCTAAAATTGCCTTATCTCCATCTTGAATGTCAAGTTGCAAAAATATATGAACACCAAATTATGATGGTAATCAGAAAGACGTGCCATGGAAATGGTGTGGAACCATAGTACTGTCTTTTTCCTCCACTGAACCAAGTGAAATTCCTGCAAAAGGACGAAAGTCTAGGATAGGTTAAGGTAAAAGAGTATGATTGTTCCCCAGTAGTTTCACCTTTTCACTGAATTCAGTGCATACTTTCTTGTAATTTATTCTTTCCGACAAGCAGAGAATGTTTTCACCCCTTTTTGTTTGTTTGTTAGTTTGCAGGATTACTAAAAAACTAAGAGAGATTTGGACCAAATTTGGTGGGTAAATAGCCCGTGTCCCAGGGAACATTAATTAACTTTGGGACCGATCCTGATCGTATTACAGATGCTGGATCTGGGAAACAATTTCTCCGAAACCCTAATCAATGATGAGAAAATCTAACTCATTTTGAAGAGTGGTTTGGAAATTACGTTGCCCTTGTCTGAGAGTGGCGCTTCACTGTCTCTCTAGTTACTTCAGTGTTTGCCAACAGAACTCAACGGCTTTGTTTTCCCGCCTGAATTTCATCATGCATAAAGATTTAAATGTGGATAAGACTATACTTTTAAATGTTTACATTCGTGATGTGATGACATGACTTTTAACTACAGATTTTATTTTATGCAGCATTTATCCCTCAGTATTGTTCATTTAGGATGGAAAACAAATATTATGCTCGCTTCTTTTCATTTGAACCCTAGAACCGATGAGCGATAGGCTGTGCGTTTCACATTCTTTCATACAGCTAAGCCTCGACTTTAATATATTGTGGTTTCTTCTCACGTAATGCGAGGTATACACGGTAATAACAATTATACAATGTTTTTAGATTTTTTTTTTTTTAAATACTGCTCTTCCCGGTGTGCAATAAAGGAAATATAGCTAGGCCATGGCAGTTGCCAGATACCACTTTCTGAGGAAAAGGTACTGGGAATCGGGTCATCATTTATTTGGGCGACTGTACATCAGTCAAAGCCACAGTTTATCACCATTTTAACTGTCATAATCGAGAGAATTGGTTTATTGCAGCTAATGCCAATTCATTTTTATTCAGCTGAAAATGAGTCATAGGAGCTTTATTATTACATACGAGTATTTTGATCAAGCGTGATTATAACTAACAGTAACACACGCGCACACAGAAGAAAAAAATACCAAACACCATAATATTCCCATACATGTACAGCCCCTCCCTGTATTATTTCTTTTATAAGACGATTAGATTTATATCTGTCGACTGCCCGAATGTCTTCTGTTATCTCTGTGTTTTCCTCTAGAATACGACCTGCAGAAGTCACTTTAAATCCGGGTCTACAGTAGTTTTGCTGGATAAATAGAAAGAAGGGGCAAACCACTCTAATCGGCTTGTTAGGCTAATTGAACTTTGGTTCTGCCAAATGATAGCTGCAAATGCTACCCACTGTGGCACCGGCTCCCTCCTAGGTAATATTTGGAATAGAGAATTTCTAAGGCTTGTGTAATGAGTTATTGGATGTGTGGCCTGTTTTTCCTCTTGCACTATGAAAACTTCTCGTACTCATGTGTTTACTTTTCCTTGTTTCTTGCTTTTGGATACACAACACCCCATTCATAACAGTGGGAAATGACAGAGTATTTTTATTGTTGTTGTTGTTATGATTATGATTATTATCATTATTATTATTATTATTATTATATAACTCTTCCCCAGATCTACCACGCCACGACGAGGCGTCGGTGACGAAGGAGATATGTGAGGCCAGGAACTGTACTTGGGAAGACACTGCCAAGGTGAGAGAGAGAGAGAGAGAGAGAGAGAGAGAGAGACCTCTAAACCCGCAACCCCTTGTTGTCATCTTGGTAGTTCCATCTCAACGACGCTTATTTGAATATTCCCAATCGACCATAAATTTCCTCACGATAAGTTGTCTTTGTCTCGCTTTTTTTTTTTTGCTTTCTTTTATTCTCATGATTGTTTTGCTCTGTTTAATTCTCATGATTCTCTGCGTGATGTAGAAAGCGAGTGAAGGGGACGGGAGTGAGGGCGAAGCATTACTATAGTGGTGAATTATTTACCACATGCTGAAGTCTTGTTTCCTTCCGTTGATTTCGCCGTCAGTTCTTTCTTCGTCACACTTTCTTTTCCTCCATATCTCCTTCTCCTCAATCATCTTTCCGTTTATGAAGACTCCACCAGAAAGTAACTGGACTGACTCTCAGCCAGCAGATGGTAGATGATTGCGACGATCAACCACTCACTTGATGTGGTGCTGCAAATATTCATCATTCTTTTTCTGTGTCTGCCTTTCTGTATTCCTGTTTCTCCCATTTTTCCTGTCACTTTTTTTTTTCTACTCTTCAGTTGCAGATGGTTCTACACTGAGTGACAAGCATATTGGTTTCCTGCAACCCAGGAATCGTTTATAACGCTGGGTGGTAACCATATAACCAAATAATGTGGTGATGTGGAGCCTACAATGGTGCCCTTGTTAAGTAGGTAGAGAGACGCAAATGCGGTGTCCATCGCGGAACCAAATCTCCACACTCTTCCCCACGTCTCGCTCTGGTGAGGCGCTGTCCACCTAAAGGGAACATCGGTTCACTGCACGGGACAGCCCTGCAGGCTTGCTTGCAGCAGATCGGTCTTTTCGGCCAGGCAGACCGGGGTTATTCAACAACAACAACAACAACAACAACAACAACTAGCTGCCATGAGGGATAGGAGCGATCGAAGTTAAAAAAGTATTAGGTATCTTTCCAAGGTGCAGTGTAGTTTTTTTTATGCTTGTAAAAGGGCTATAGGCATGTATATGATATTTGTAGAACTATACAAGCTGGCATATATTGCATTTATTGATCTTTGGTTTCATTTCGTTTTTAAAGGGTCCCAACATGCCTTCCATGCATCGACCTTGGTCACATAATGGCAGTTTTCCACACTGCTTGATCTCTAGTAGTCTCTCTCTTAAGTCCCTTATCCCTATGGCCTCGTCCCAGATCTTTTTTCGGTTTGGCCCTTGCATGCCTACCCTCGACGTTCACAGCACTCACCTTCAGCATTCGATTGTCATTATCCTCGCCAACCTCATAGCGACTTAGACTACCCCTTCTCATCACAACACTAATACACTGAAGTCCCATCCATCCTTTCAACTCTTTATTCACACTCCGTCTTCCCCACCTCCTGCCTGGCCTGTCATTCTAGGACGCACTATACATCCATCTAATCTATATCATTCGTCTACGTTTGAGTCTACGAATATCCTCTTCATTTACTGCCCATTTCTCACTACCTTATATCATTACATTCCCTAACACATGCTGCATACAATGACCCCATAGCATACAGGGAGAGCTAGGGACCCTTGGTCGGATTTCATTGGAAACATCATCTTTCTGCTCAGTATTGACTCTACTTGAATGACAGACTGATAGGCCTGCAAAAATATTAAATGCTCATGTCACCATTTCAACATCCGAATGGAAGTTTTCAGCAAATCTCACCAAAATGACTGAAAATACAAGCGGTAAATTGATCCATATGGATTAGGTTAGCCTGTCTCTTAAGGTGCCTGAAATTAGGTTCAGGAATGTTTGTAGATCAATGTTAACAAGTAAGAAAAGTCAGGCTGGAACAAAATTGTTTTCCAGTTCAGTAACTAGAACTAGTATGCACAAAGAACCTGCAATAAATGTAGAAAAGGATGGAAACAATACAGGTTTTATTTATAATAAAAAAATAATGTTCCTGCAAGTAAAATGCTATCCATCTATCTGCCTATCTGTCCATAACAGATGCCTTAATCCCGAAAGGAATGGCCACGAACAAATCACATCCATGTCGCCTTGCCCTCTGCCATTTGGCCTCCCTTCCTCCAGCTACCCCTCCCCTTCATCTCTCACACGAGTATATCTCTATTCTCCATACTTCCATCTCATCATCAGCCTCCCCCTCCCTCTCCTCCCCTCGACCTCACTCATGTACACTCTTCTAGCCAGTTTCTCATTCTTAATCCTCCCCACATGGCCATTTATCTTAGTACATCCCTTAATGCTTTTAGTCACATTCACGTCAACAACACAGCACCCCTTCAGTTCTTCATTTGTCGGTCTGTTTCTCCATGCAACTCCGCAAGCTCCTCCCAGTTAGATCATTTGAGCTGCGTCCACTCTTGACTTGTTTTTATCCAACAGTCAAGGTTCAGTTCCATACGGTAGAGTGGGGGTCACAATATAATTACTATTTACTTCCATGCTTCCTTTCCTATTCCTAGTCACTGCCTTCAGTGAATCAACAACCCTTCTTCCTGCTGTACCCTTTCATGCATTTCCTCCCTTAAACTTCCATTATAAATCACACGACCTAAATATTTCAGTGCACTCATATTCTCCATTTCCCGATCATCCAGCCTCGCTAACATTCAATGACTTCGTTTGCCTCAAAGATCATACATTCACTCTGCACTACATTCATTTTTAAGTTTCGTTTCATGCAACAACTCCCAAAGTCATCCATCAAATCTTGAAGTCCCCAGCTCCCCTCCTTGTATTTTTTATAACTCCATCCATGTTCATAAAAAAACAATCATGGAGACATGACACAGCCTTTTTGAATCCAACATTCAGATTAAAGAACTCGGTCCACACACACACACACACACACACACACACACACACACACACACACACACACACACACACACACACACACACACACACACACACACTGCACACCTAGCGGTCTCATACATATTCTTTACAGCATTCAGCAACTTCCAATCTATCAGTACCTTCCATATTCCTTTTCTATTTACTCTGTCGTATGTTGTCTACAGATCGATGAAGGCAGCATACACCTTCTACCTCTTCTCTAAGTACTTTTCAACCAAAAATCTTAGAACGAATAGGCTGTCTGATACACACAACCACTTCCCTTCCTAAAACCCTCACTGTTCATCGCCAACTAATTCCTTGGTTATTTCTCTAAGTATTGACAATCAATCATACATTTTTCCTTTTGCCTGAGAAGACAAATACCCTTATCAGTGCCACAAAGTCTCTTTCACCATCTCATTTGTACAGGGGAACAGTTTATACCTGAATTCCAATCCTCCGGGACCCTACCTTCCTCTCAGGCTACTATACACATGTTTCATATCCATCTGTCATTAATTCTTCCTAGTATTAAAACCATTCACCACATTATCAGTCCCTTGGCTTACTTTATTTTCAGTTTCTGCTTCAGCCACTTCCATCCTTCTGATCTCTTCCTCCTTTCACGTCCCTGTTCTTCTCCCAATCATTCTCCAACCAGTTAACTTAGCGCTGCTTTCATTCTGTATAGTAAGCTGTTCCACAAAATGTTCAGTTTCCCTTTGTTCACTTTGCTTTCCCTTTCCACCAGCACTCTGTCATTTTTACCCTTCCCCCTGTTGCTACTTCCCTCTCACCCTGTCTTACTTTCTTGACCGCTTTCCAAAACAGTTTCTCAAATTTCCTCCACTTAACACTCAACGTTTTCTTCCAAACTCCTCATCCACTCTTCTCCCACTCTCTTTTACTAGGCTCATCACATCTTTCTACGTCTCTACATATAACTGTCTTTTCTGTCACTCCACATCCCCCATTCCTCTGTTTCCCATCCAATTACCATATGCTTCCTTCTCATCCACAGCTTGCTTCACTATTTCATTACACCATGCTGTTCCGCTCACCACGTCTTTTCTTCGCCCCGCACACTACCTAACATGCTGCACAGATTTCTTCTTTGAATAACTTACAGAGGCCTTGCCCCTCCTCCAGCTGCTCCATTTCTTATATACCCCTGTCGCTTCTCAGCTTCTGTCTTATATTCTTCATTTTTTTTTCTCACTTCTTAAGCAGCTCTTTTATTCTTTTTTCAGGAACTGTTTCCACCTCTTTTCACATACAGTACGAAGAATCAGTTGCTAAGTAAAATATGTTAGAGAGACTCCACAGCCTAAGAAAAATTGCCCCAAGACAGATGCTAATAATCTCCCTCTTTAAACAAAAATAGGTTTGTCATCAGTCTTGTATTGGAACTCAAGAGTTGCAAGCTGACTCGTAGCTACTAGACAGGAATTGGGGATATTGTACCTGGCTCATACTCTCAACGAATACTTTCTCCTCTGATTCATGACCCGACAAAAATCAAAGTGAAGTACTCAGGATTGTTCCATTCCTCGTGAAATTTGGAAACTGGATTAGTATGATAATGATGATGATGGTGATGATGATGAAGGTAGTGGTTATGAGAGTGAATATGATGATGGTGGTGGTGGTGGTTATGGGAGTGGTGATGATGATGATGATGATGATGATGATGACGGTGATAAATTAGGTGGTGGTTATGGGAGTGATGATGATGACGATGGTAGTTGTGATGATGATGATGCAGGTGGTGGTTAAGAGAGTGACGATGGTGATGATAGGGACATTGATAGTGATGGTAATGATGATAACAGTGCCTGTTATGATGATGATAATACTGAAGATGGTGATAAATATGACTATGACTATTATCTCTAAATATATACTGTACTCATGTTTGTAATTCTCTTTCTCTCGTATCGTATATCGTTCTTTTATATATTTTTTTCCACTTACATTTTTATTCTCTTTCTAAGCTTTAATTTTCTCATCACCTATCTTTACGTCCTCTTAAATATTGCCTTCTTTGGTTATTGCTTGGTTTTCTTTATCTGCTTCATTCGTTCATTCATTCATTTACTCATGCATTCACATAATTAGTCTCTCATTATTTGGTAATTCGTTCCTTTTTTTTTTATTATATTACTGATCTCTCTCTCTCTCTCTCTCTCTCTCTCTCTCTCACACACACACACACACACACACACACACACACACACACACACACAAACCAGTTCCTCAACCCCCTCCACGCTTTCTTCTCAGACGTGTTCGATTCCCCCGCCAAGTGACTACGGTTTGGTCTTCGCGGATGGGCTTATCACGGAGACTGAGAGAGGTTTCCGGACACACCTGCGGGCACACGGGAAGGCTCTTTACCCTGGCCAGATCGAGGATGTGGTGTTCGAGGTGTTCAAGTACGGTGATCATCTGTTGAGGGTTAAGGTGAGCGATTTCGGACTAGTTAAGTGTGTGGTATGGAAAAGTTAATTACTTATAGATTGATAAATAAATAAATAAATAAATATACAAGGTAGCCGGTAAATAACCCTCCATTAGCACTTCACATGGCAATACCTCTATGTGTTGCGGGGACGGCTCAGTCAGCTGGTGTGGGGTTTGTGGCAGGGGGAGGAGGAAACTAATAATGCAGGGCAGGTACTGATATCGCTGACTGACCCGTCCCAGCAACACACGAGATCACAGGGCGCAGTGGAGGTGGAGCTGTATATACGGACCATCCTATATGTCTATATCTATCTGTCTCTATCCATCTGTCTATCAATCTATCTATATCTACATAGATATACGTATACACACACACACACACACACACACACACACATATATATATATATATATATATATATATATATATATATATATATATATATATATGTGTGTGTGTGTGTGTGTGTGTGTGTGTGTGTGTGTGTGTGTGTGTGTGTGGTTGTGTCTAGGAATGTAATAGGAAGATTGTTGGATGTGAGAGTTCTGAGAGGGGAGGGTGGAGGTATGTCTGACCACTACCTGGTGGAGGGAAAGTTAAGAGTAGGTAAGAGATGGGTGAGAGCTAGGAGGGTTAGATGTGGCAGGGAGGTTTTGAAAGTGAGTGAGTTGGATAAAAGAGAGAAAAAGATAGAGTATCAGGAGAAATTGAAAGATGAGTGGAATGCAGTGAAAGATCGGGAAAATGGCAGCGTGGAGGAGGAATGGCAGTTGTTTAAGAGTGCTGTGGTGGGGCATGCAGAAGAGGTGGGTGGTGTGAGACGTGTGGGTGGTGGTGTAAGAAAAGGAAGTGAATGGTGGTGCGAGGAAGTAAGTATGGCTGTGGCTGAGAAGAGACGTGCATATGAAGTGTGGCTGCAGAGGATGGATGAGATGTCATATGAAAGGTATAAGGAAAAGAGGAATAGAGCGAGAAGGGCTGTGTGTGATGCTAAAGTGGCAGCAGATGAGAGGTGGGGTAGGCGGCTGACAGAGAATTTTCAACAGAATAAGAAAATGTTTTGGAAGGAGGTGAAAAGGGTGCGAAAGGGAGAGTCTGGGAAGAACGAGTAAAAGCAGAGGATGGAAGGATGTTAATTGAGATGGATGCAGTAAGGAAGAGATGGGCAGAGTATTTTGAAAGATTGTTAAATGTAGAGGAGGAAAGGGTGGGTGAGATTGTGGCGGATGGAAGGGTGCAAGGAATAAATGTGTTGGGAGAGTTGAATGATTCTTTGATCACGAAGGAGGAAGTGGAGAAGGCAGTAAAGGAGATGAAAACAGGGAAAGCTGCAGGTATGGATGGGTGTGCTGTGGAATGCCTGAAGGGTGGTGGAGTGACTATTGTTGACTGGTTAGTAAGATTGTTGAATGTGTGCTTTGAGAAAAGTATAGTGGCAATTGACTGGGCAAGTGCTTGTGTGGTCCCGTTGTATAAAGGCAAGGGTGATAAGTATGAAGTACTAGCTTTAGGGGTATAAGTCTGTTGAGTGTTGTAGGGCAGGTGTATGGTAGAGTGTTAATTATGAGGGTTAGAGAGGGTACAGAGGGAGTGATTGGTGATGAGCAGTGTGGCATTAGGAGAGGGAGGGGATGCGTTGATCAGGTGTTTGCTGTGAGACAAGTGTGTGAAAAGTATTTAGCGAAAGGCAAGGATGTGTTTTGGGCATTTATGGATTTAGAGAAAGCGTGTGATAGAATTGATAGCGAGGCTTTGTGGACTGTTTTAAGATTGTATGGACTTGATGGTAGGTTACTAAAAGGGGTGAAGTGTTTTTATGTAAATAGTAGAGCGTGTGTAAGAGTGGGAAATGCTGTGAGTGATTGGTTTCCCCGTGAGAGTTGGGCTGCGACAGGGATGTGTGATGTCGCCTTGGTTGTTTAATATTTACATGGATGGTGTTGTAAGGGAGGTGAATGCAAGAGTTTTAGGTGGAGGTCTGAGTCTGGTGAATGTTGATGGTGGAGAGTGGAATCTGAAGCAGCTGCTGTTTGCAGATGATACTGCACTGGTGACTGATTCAGAGGAGAGATTGAGACAGTTGGTAGAGGAGTTTGGAAGGGTGTGTGAAAGGAGGAAATTGAAAGTAAATGAGAATAAGAGTAAAGTGATGAAGTGTACGAGGTTGATAGATGGTAGGGGGATGAATATAGTTTTGAATGGTGAGTTTCTTGAGGAAGTAGATTGTTTTAAATATCTAGGGTCACATATAGCTGTGGATGGAAGAATAGATGCAGAAGTGAAGTTTAGAATAAATGAAGTAGGAAAGGTGCTTGGAGGAACGAAAAAAGTGTTTAAATGTCGTTTGCTTAGAATGGATGTAAAGAGAAGGCTGTATGAGGATGTTGTGGTACCGACTGCGTTATATGGGGCTGAAACATGGAATATGGGTGTAGCAGAGAGGAAAAGTTTGAATGTAATGGAGATGAGGTGTCTGAGGAGTATGTGTGGAGTGACTCGTATGGATCGGGTGCGAAATGATGAAGTGCGAAGGAGAACTGGAGTTGTTCGGGAGATGGCTGGTAGAGTTGAGCAGAGGGTGTTGCGATGGTTTGGCCATATGGAGAGAATGGATAATGAGCGATTGGTGAAAAAGATAACTAGATCTGATGTGAGAGGTGTAAGGCTGAGAGGAAGACCACGAACAGGATGGATGGACAGTGTGAAGAGAGCACTGGATGCGAGAGGGATGTCTGTTGAGCAAGGAAGAGTGGCTGTGCATGACAGAAATAAATGGAGAGAAATTGTGAATGAATAAGTGATGACGCAGCCCTGAGGGGATATTCTCCCGCATTTGGTCTGATCAGCTAGTCAGGTCAGGTGCAGGTAAGGGGATGGGTCTGTTATGATGTGGCAGGGGTAAACCAGTTCTGCTGTCGGACCCTGGTGCGGATGTCACTGATCGCATTGCGCAGTTGACCCTTGTGCGGTGTGGTGCGGTGAGGATCTGTCCGTTCTCCCCTTTGGGGCTAAGATGCGAATGAATGTGTTTGAATGGATGAGTAAATGGGGAGTGTGTCGTCCTGTCTCGGCTACCTCCCTTTCCTTGGGGGAAGCAGCCTAGGTATATAGATAGATAGTATGTAGAGAGAGAGAGAGAGAGAGAGAGAGAGAGAGAGAGAGAGAGAGAGAAAGAAATAGATAGATAGATAGATAGATAGATAGATAGATATACAGATATATAGATATACGTATAGATTAATATTTATATATATATATACACACACACACACACACACACACACACATATATATATATATATATATATATATATATATATATATATATATATATATATATATATATACATATATATATATATATATATATATATATACACACACACACACTCTCTCTCTCTCTCTCATCCTTCCGTTAGTACTCTCCCTCTCTCCGTCTCTCATTCCATTCTTCCCACCTACCTTCACTCCATCCACCCCTTCTCCCTCCCTGTGTCCTTCCCTTTCTTCATACCTCCTATTCTCATGTTCCTGTTCTCCTTCTTTCCTTCCTACCGTTTCTCTCGTTCATCCCTGCTCCTCTCCTTCCATCCATATTTCGTACTCCCCCTCCTTCCCTCAATTCCTCCCTCCCCCTCCTTCCCTCCATTCGTCCCTCCCCCTCCTTCCCTCCATTCGTCCCTCCCCCTACGTCCCTCCATACCTCCCTTCCCCTCCCTCCCTCTTTCCCTTTTTCCTCACGCCTCAAAACATCTTTATGAAGTTTTAATACTGAAAATTCTTTTAAAAGTTAGTCGAAAAAAAAAAATATTCAAAAATGAAGGACAAAGTTTTGAGCTGGCTGATCAAAGCTATATTTTAAAAATCTGGATAGACAGGGAGGTAGATAGGACCTTAGAGAGCAAGGTAGACAGAATACTTAGATTATGCAACGGAGAGTGTGAAAAGTAATGTTAAACCTGTAATCATGATAGCGTTTTTTTTTTATTTGTTCTTGCTACCACTATACGATTTTAGCTTGGGAGAGACTTCTGAACCGAGAGGTTAGTTACAGCCTTGCTTAACTCCTGCACTACTACAAGTCTACCATGAGGTGAATAAAACTGTTGAAGATAGCAAGAACTTAATAGAAACACACATCACAGCAGCAGAGGCGAAAAGCGTACATACTACAGAGAGAGAGAGAGAGAGAGAGAGAGAGAGAGAGAGAGAGAGTATGATTTAGGATGAAATAAGTATATAATGGAAATACAGAAATTCATTAACGGACACCAGTACAGGCAAAAAGGTAAAGATCATAATTATGTTCATTTATCTGTAACCTGACGCCGCATCCTGTGAGGGTCAAACCCGCGTCACAAGCAGTATGAACCCGCACGAATTGGAAAGACTTGCACTATTCTCGGAATCTGCAAGTCATTGACCGAACCGGCCACGAAAAATCGCCCACACGAACTCCACACAATGCCATGAACCCCACACAATCGCCACACGATGACCTTAAGAATCATATGAACATAGTCAGAACAAAATACGATAACAAACGATTTCAACACGAACTTTTCACGAATTCCACATGAATACACACAGACAATGACGAACATTAGCCGAATTTGGTCGTTTTCCACACGAAATGCACACGAAAGCCGAACGATGCACACGAAACGCACACAAATTACTGGAATCAACCACGAATCCAATACGACTGCAACTGTGGCATATATATATCTGGGCGCCCTGCTTTCCAGCCATTCGATCACCTGCCCCCCTGCCGACCACTGCTAGCCGCCATGGAGTCTGTGGAGCTTATCTTCAACAAGTTCACCTACGACGAAGCTGCTACGGCCCTAGTCCTCTACACCCGCATCAAATTTAACAATCCGCTGAGTCTGTGCCACCTGCTATTAATCAGGAGACGACGGTGGAAGAGGCAACAATGCAAAGCACGATCATTTTGTCTGCGGGAATGGAAGTTCGAACGACCCCTACATGGCCACTACGAAGCCCTGCTTATGACCCTTATCAACAGTGACCAGACCACCTAGAGGAGCTTCATGAGGATGGATAAGGCATTGTTCAAGGAGAGCCTCGAGCGCCACGTCTACCCACTGTTGCCGCGACTTCTATGGATTCGCGCCAAATTCGAGTGAGAGGCGCGCAAGTGGAGTGCGTCACGTGTGGACTTCTTTTTTGTGTGTGCAAGTTGGGCGCAATTCGGACGGTATTCGTCCTACTATATAGTTAAAGGAGATACACGAATAATCGTATTCGTTTCGTGTGTTAGTGTGTTGCAGTTCGACTGATGATTGTGTGATTCGTGTGCACGTTGAGTGCAATTCGGACGGAATTCGTCCTACGGGGAAAGCTTACTCGATTAATCAGGTTCCATTCGGTTGCCAGACTGGCCCAATTCTTGTGCTAATTGTGTGATTTGTGTGCAAGTTGAGTGCCATTCGGACGTTTTCGTCCTGAATGTGGCTGGGGTTAAGACTCACACGAATAATCGGCTTCAGTTCGTTTGGCATTCTAATGTAATTCGGGTGATATTTGTGTGACTCGTGTTCACTTCGGTCAAAGATAAACTGGCCGAATTGAGCCGAATCACGACAGATCCCTCACAAATCACACGAACGTCAGACGAACGTTACACGAATCCAAGACGAAAAAATGTAACGTTTTTTTCCACGAACATTCGCCAAAAAAATAAGGAGCTTCTTATTTTTTTGCCGAACTTGGTCGCATCCCAGACACCCGTCCGACCCACCCAAGACTCTCCCGAATCAAGAGACGAATAGAGGCGATTAGAGGCGAATTTTGGGCGAACCTTAAAAATTTATTTATTTTTTTCAAGTCATCCTGATTCGTGGCGGTTCGTACTGCCGTGTGACGTGCGTTTCAGCTACGATAAGAGAACCTCCAGGCATTTCTGTCCCTACTGAGCAACGACCTCCAGGATACGCCACCCTCCCATGAACCTCACCGTCTCTTAAAACCTGGTGCTCTGCCTATGGGTATGTAACATGGGCGGCTTCGTAACACCTCTTCCCCGGCTGTAAATATTACATATTACCCTCAACATCTTTGCGATTTCGATCGTTTTAGTATCGACATAGACTAAGATGTAACGAGCAAAATAAATCGGTAGATATAAGGTTTCATAAAATCTGAAAAGCCACTTAAGTTACTATCCTAGGTCTGGTCCACACATTAATGCATTATCTTTGTCGTTCTGTTACTCTCCGTTGCCTCCATAATACCAGGTCACCCGGAAGTACTTGTTATAAAACCTCCATTTTATTTTATAGGTGGTACAGTCGCGTTCATGAGTCCCGATACACATGTAGCCTTGTTGTCTACTACTGTGTCCTCCGCTGGTAGGATGCTGAACTATTTCACTTGTTACCCGGTCAAGTTATATTCAGTGTTTCATGCAGTAAATGCAAAAGTTCCATATACCAAAAGCAATTAGCACTACAATAGACAATACACCCACATGTGTATCAGGACTCATGAACGCGACTGCACGTAATATATATATATATATATATATATATATATATATATATATATATATATATATATATATATATATATATATATATGCGCGTTAGAGGTTGTCTGGCTAGCCTATATCTAACGCCTTCCTGGTCAAAGTCTCTCAAGCTGAATAAAGTCGTCTGGAGACAGCAAGAACAAAATGAAAAGTAATGTGACTGAGGCGTTTGCTTGTCTCATAACGTTCATTCATCTCAAACATATGATTCATTTCATACGTTCATTCACTCTCTCCGTGTTCATCCAGCTCGAAAGCGTTCATTTATCTCGTAAGCGCTCACTCAGCTTGGAAATGTTTATCAATCTCCTAAATGACCATTCATCTCCTAAGCGTTCATTCATCTCGTAATCATTCATGAATCTCATAAAGGTTCATTCTTCATAAAAATTCGCTCATCTCTTAAGCTGAAAAATAAATAAATAAATAAATAAATAAATAAATTGTACACTGAAAGCAATGATGAGAAATAGGGAGGTGAGTATGGAAGTTAAGAAGTCACTGCATGATAGTACTGTGATCCCTACCCTGACGTATGGAAGCGAGGCGTGGACCTTGCAAGAGGGGAACAAGTCAAGAGTGAGGGCAGTGGAAATGAGTTACTTGAGAGGAGCATGTGAAGTGACGTGGAGGGACAGGTTGACGAATGAAGAAGTTAAGGAACGTTGTGGGGTGGATGTGGATGTGGTTGAGAAGATTAGGAGAAATACACTGAGGTGGTTTGGACATGTGGAGAGAATGGAGAACGAATGACTGACTAAGAGGGTGTATGTAGGTGAGGTGGAGGGAGGGAGAGGGAGGGGTAGACCAAGGATGAGGTGGAGGGATGGAGTTGAGAGGTATATGAGGGAGGGGGGTGTGAGTTGGGGAGAGGGTAGTAAAATGGTGGGTGACAGCGACTTGAGGCGTTTTGTCTGCGGCCACCCTTTGCGGGATTAGGGCGTCGGACTATAGATAAATAGAAAATAAAATAAAATAAAACGTTCATCTCACTAGCATTCATCCATCTCGGAAACACAATCTCGTAGACGTTTATCACATAAATTACCATTCATTTCACAAACGTTCATTCACCTCGTAAGATTTCGTTCATCTCGTAAACGTTAATTAAACTTGGTAACGTTCATTTATCTGGTAAGCATTTACTCGTCTCGTAAGCGTTCATTCAATTTATAAACATTCATGAACTTTTCAGTAATGTGAAAACGTTCACTGAGCGCGTAAACGTTAATTCATTTCATAAACGTTCATTTAATTCGTGAACGTTCATTCGTCTCATAAATGTTCATTCAGCTCGTAAACGTTCATTCGGCTCAGACGTTCATTCAACTCGTAAACGATCATTCGTCTCATAGATGTTCATTCGTCTCATAAACGTTCATCCAACTTGTAAACGTTCATTCGTCTCATAAACGTTCATCCAACTTGTAAACATTCATTCATCTCATAAACGCTCATTCAACTCGTAAACGTTCGTCTCATAAGCGTTCATTCACCTCATAAATGTTCATTCGGCCTGTACCCTAAGCGTTCGTTAATCTCATAAATGTTCATCCTTCTTCGAAATTTTCATTCAGCTCATAAACGTTCAGTTATCTTAAATGCGTTCATTCATTTCTTTCATAAACGTTCATTCCTCAGAAACGTTCGATCAACTCATAAACGTTCCTCTATAAATGTTCGACAGGCTCACAAACGTTGATTCATCTAAAATGTTGATTCAACTCTTTAATGTTCATTCATCTAAAAACGTTCATTCAGCTCATAAACGTTTATTCATCTCAAAAACGTTCATTCACCCCAGGAACGTCATTAGCTCATACATATAAAAAACCTTCATTCAGTTAATCTCAAAAATGTTCATTCAGCTCATATGACTCAAAAACGTTCCTTCAGTTCATACATTTCAAAAATGTTCATTCAGCTCATAATCTCAAAAACGTTCATTCAACCCATACGTCTCAAAAACGTTCATTCAGCTCGAAACGTTCATTTATCTCGAAAACGTTCATTCATGTCCCTAAAACGTTCATTCAGCTGAAAACGTTCATTTATCTCGAAAACGTTCATTCAGCTCATAAACGTTCAGTTATATCACAAACTCTCATTCAGCTCTTCCGCGTTCACTCGTTGGTCTGTTTTACCAAGTTACTATAAGAAAAACTTGAGGTGTAACTCTGATATTCGTTTTAATTCCGTTTTTGAACTCCATATTTTAGCTCCCTATTTTTTTTTTTTTTTGTCGGGTACCGCCTTACTATTTTCTTTAGGCCAGATGAAGCAGTTAGTTTAAGGGTTTGTGACAGTCTTCATTACTACTGATGACTTAGCCGATATAACCGCGTGACTCTCTCTCTCTCTCTCTCTCTCTCTCTCTCTCTCACACACACACACACACACACACACACACACACACACACACACACACACACACACACACACATATACACTAGTCTCCTACTGTTCCATCCTCTTATTCCTGTACAATATGGACCGCCTCTTAAGGACAGTAAAGTTTGTATTACGAGTATGCATGTATTTGTGTAACTCTGTCTGTCTACCAATATATCTCTTCATCTCTTTCTAACTAAATCTGTTGGAATGCACCACAAATTCTTTATCAGTCCACCTGTATTCTGTCCATCCATGTATCCATCTATCTTCCTGTCTATATCTACCAACCTATTTATATCCATCTGTTTGGCTCTGTGTCTGATTGGCTGTCTGTTTATCAATCTATGCATCTACATGTCTACCTACATACTATCTTTCTGTATATATGTCTATCTATCTATCTGTCTTTCTATCTATCTGCTTGCCTAGCTACCTACCAAGCTTTCTCCTTTTATTAACCTTTTCTGACTCCTCTGCAATGTGTCACCTTTTTTTTAAGACCTGTATGATCTATGTATCCGCTTAGCCCCCTACTTAACCCACCTTATCTGCTTAACCCCCTACTTATCCCACCTTATCTGCTTAACCCTCTACTTATCCCACCTTACCCCCCAGTTCTTCGACGGGTCCTCCCCTCGGTTTGAACCCCCTGTCTCTCTGAACCTACCGGACCAGGGCAGCACCAACCCGGCCTACACCGTCCACGTGCCAACAGACGCTAAGGCAGGCGACATGTTCTACTTCTACGTGCAGCGAGTGGATTCCGGCACTATTATGTGAGTTGCATGAAAAGATGGAAATGTAAACATTTTGATATACAATATATATCTAATGGCCAGTTTGATAGATGCATCTGAATAAACAGAAATAGACTGATATGAAGATTGATAAAATATAGATAAATTGATAGGTGCATAAGCTGATCGATCCAAAGATTGGTGTTTTATAATTAAATAAATAAGAAATAAGTATATAAAAATATATATACTGAATATATATATTATATATATAATATATATATGTATTATATATATATATATATTATATATATATATATATATATATATATTATATATATATATTATATATATATATATATATATATATATATATGTATATATATATATATATATATATATATATATATATATATATATATATATATATATATATATATATATATATATATATATATATATATATATATATATATATATTATATTATATATATATATATATTATATATATATATATATATATATATATATATATATATATATATATATATATATATATATATATATATATATATATATATACATATTATATATATATATATATATACAGTATATATATTTGGTTCTTTTTGAGAAAAAGTCTGGTACTGTACCACTTGAAGTAATTTTATTTTTATGACAGTCTGAAAATGATATGACACTCCACGATTGGCTTAGTACCTGAGAAAAAACAAAGTATTGATGCTCCTCAAGCAGGGATATTATACAAGCCATGTCGGACAACAATTCTGCACACCGAATTTCCTTTGAAGTATAATGTTCTCCGTTTCACTCGCTGGAACATAGTGTACAATATTAGATAGACACAGATAAATAGTCGGACAGATATAGGTGGAGGGACAGATCAATAGATGAACTATCTCTTGCATTTCCTGACATATTCCAAGGCTTTTGAGCCCCCTTTTGATCTAATCAATCCTTACGTTTTTTTTTTTTTTTTTTTTTTACACATTACTCAATATTGTAGCGTCTAAGTCAACTCTTGCCTCATCTAGCATCGCCACCATTTTTTACAAACTTCCCTGAACAATTTTGAACACGCTAACCAATATACTAAATAAATTCTTGCATGTATTATAAATCACATAGTATTCCAAACCAAACCCTTATCATTTCTGACACACTATATGGAGCCTCTGTGGTACAGTGGTAAAGTGTGCGTTTTCGTACACTGGAGAGCGAGGGTTCGCGCCCCGCCAGGATAATAATCTTTGGAAGCGTTCTCTCGGCCGTGTACTGCTTTGGCGGACACCAGGGATGTTGTGGTTGAACCAGTGTCGCATACAAAGTATGTTTGCACCCAGTCGGCTTTCGCGGGCCAATTACACTTGGTTCACACACTACACACACATCCAAAGCCACTACAACACTACAATCACACTTACAAGCACTTCTCACCCTACATACAATCTCTACCAGACAGCCTAAGCCACTTGGTAGAGATACATAGGCTGTATCGTCCCTACTTCGGTCGGGATAGGCCGGTCCTGCAGTGGATACTCAAACGGGTGATGATGATGATGATATGGTATTATCAACTCTATATAAATTCGTACATTTCCAAGACCATGGACGATATTCTTAATCAACTCCCATTTTTTTTTCTAGGACACTGCAAACTATTTCATGCCATCTACAGTACCTTTTCAAAGCACCTGCCAGCAATTTGCGAATACACTACATAATATTAATTCTTCTAGCATTATAATGAATATTCTAATCCCATCCCTGCCTGTTCTAACGTTTTGCAAAATATCCAAAGTTCTCCTATACTTTCCCTAACATCCTGCACAACATTTCATGCCTTGTCTAACATACTCTTTGACACTCGGCTATGTGACCTGACTCCTAACTGACCAGTTCGTAACCCGTAAACTGCTGAATGTTTCTGACAACTTTACTCTCCGGTGCGGCTATGTCTGTAAAAAAATTGACTGTTAAGAATATTAATAAAACATATTTCAGCCTCTCAGAAATGGTATAGTGCACTTATTTCCCAGGCGTTTCTGCTCTACTCCCCTGCATTTCTGTGTACTTGCACTCCGACGTTATTCCTTGGCGTGAATGGCAACCCCACCCTACCGCAGCAAGAGGCGAGAGATGGCAGGGATGGATGGATGGGGGGGGGGGGATAGACAGGTGGTAGATAGTGGCCTTGTTGTCATGCAGACGGTATGTGTAGACTCCTCAGCTGTCATCGAGACAAATCAGCTGGCTTCCTTTGCTTATGCATTTGTTTCTCTCTGGTTAAATTTTTTAAAGGCAGACAATGAATGGAGGAAGGAAAAACAAAGGAAATAAAAAAAGGCATCCTCCATTCATAAAATATTTATAACAACTGGATTTAAATAAAAGAGGATTATATGTTTGTGGGAAGCAACTCCCAGAAAGTGAATTCCAGAGAGTAATTGTTTTGGGGATAAATGAATATTGGTAAGCAGATGTTCTCCATTGCAGGGGAGAGAGTGTGAGTTCATGGGCGCTCCCGCTGCCAGAGTATTTCGGGAGAAAATGTGAAGGGAAGGCACAACTGAAGCAAGTTTGTCAGAGCACTAACAGTAAAAATATCGGTAAAATAATGCTAAAGATGCAACATCTCTATGTACTGATAATGGAGGAAGGTCCTGCGTAATGACCGGATTATTGATTAATCTAATGGCTTTATTTTGAATTCTGTCCAACTTCCTGACTGCAACCGCTCCACATTCACTTCACAGCGGTGAACAGTATTCGATCCGAGAACGCACACCTATCTATCTATCTGTTGCCAGACGCATTAATCCCATACGAGGTGGCAACAAACAAATCGCCTCCACGTCGCCCTGTCCCCCTCCATTTCACTGCCCTGCTCCCAACTCGCACCCCCCTCTGTCATATACTTCTCCACTCCATCCCTCCATCTCATCTTTGGCCTTCCCCTCCCTCTCTCCCTCTCCACCTCCCTTTCTCCCCCTCCACCTCACTCACATACACTCTCCTCATCAGTCTTTCACTCTCCATCCTGTCCACATGGCCAAACCACCTCAGTGTGTTTCTCCTAACACTTCCTATCACATCCACATCCACACCACAACGCTCCTTCACATTCTCATTTGTCAATCTCTCTCCATGTGACTCCACAGGCTCCTCTCAAATAACTCATTTCCACTGCTCTCACTCTTGACTTGTGTCCTTCCAACAAGGTCCAAGCTTCACTTTCATCCGTTAGAGTTGGTATCATAATACTGTCATGTAATAACTTTTTCACTTCCATGTCACTTCCATGTTTCTTATCACTGCTTTCAAGGAACCAGCGACCTTTCTTCCTTGCTTTACCCTTTCAAGCACATCACCTTCCAAACTTCCATCCTTACTCATCACACTGCCCATGTACTTAAACGTACTCACGTGCTCACGTGTTCCATTTCCTCCTCATCCAACCTCAACTGTACATTCCTGGCTTCACTTTTCTCGAAGACCGTAACTTTACTCTTCCCTATATTCACCTTTAGATTCCGTTTCTTATACACTCTCCCAAACTCATCCACCAAGCCTTGCAGCTCCCTTTCGTCTTCACTTAACAACACAGTATCATCTGCAAACAACGTACAGGGAGTTTCCAAACACTGCCCTGTCTCATTAGGGCCACTCCATCCTCCACTGCCCTACCTAGTATCTCTTTTATAACCCCATCCGTATACAGATTGGAGAACCATGGAGACATGACACATCCCTGTTTCAACCCAACTTTCAAATAGAAAAATTCACGCAGTTCACTATCCACACTCACTGCAGCCTTAGCACCCTCATACATACTCTTCACAGCATTCAACAACTTCCCATTTACTCCATATATTCTTAATGCTTTCCACAATCTTTGTCTGTCCACTATGTCATATGCCTTCTCCAGATCCATGAAGGCCGCCCCATCTCTAGAAACATTTCCACTGAAGATCCAAGAATGAATATCTGATCTACACAACCTTTTCCCTTCCTAAAACCTCCCTGTTCTTCTCCAACTAATTCCTCCGTTATTTCCCTAACTTTGTCAATAAGTATCCTGCCATATACTTTTCCTATTACACTAAGAAGACAAATGCCTCTATGATTACCACACACTTCTTTTTCCCCCTTTTTCTTTGTACAAGGGAATAATTACACCCGACTTCCAATCCTCCGGGATTCTACCTTCCTCCCAGGCCAATCTGCACATCTTCCACATCCATTCTACTACTATCTCTCCCCAGTGCTTCAGCATTTCACCAACTGCTCGTCAGTGAAGAATTCACGAACTCTGTACAGAAGTCCCAATTTTTTATAAGCATTTTTAGCATGGGATTTAAAATAAGCTGTCCGGCTTAGGTTGGTGTTTTTTGTGACACCTAGGATATTAATTGTATTGGATGTGGGAGTATTGACATTTAAAATTTTGTGGGAGTCTGAGGGATTCTTTCTGTTAGAGAAATTAATGCATTTAGTTTTCTGAGCATTAATGAGACCAGATTTGTTTGTCCCTATAGATTAATTTTAGAAAGGTCCTGGTTCAGAGATATCGCTGTGTTTATTTGGGAATTTATAACAGATTGTGTACAGGAGGTACTAAATGTGAAAGAACTATGAAGTGTCGAGTCATCAGCATAATAGTGTATTGGGTTGTGAGTGACAGATAGGAGGTCATTTATGTGAATGCGAAAGAGGGTTGGGGCCAAAACTAGTAATTGCATGGTATAAAGAGCATATATATATATATATATATATATATATATATATATATATATATATATATATATATATATATATTACTCTGACTCAAGTGGTGAGGGTGCTGTTTGCCGCCCGATAGACTGTTGCCAACGCGCAAAAGATCAGGGCTGTACATCTCTCACGATTTTTGTGGGACAAATTTGAAAATCAAGCTTCTAAGAGGCTTATAGCATTCCCCTGAAGCCGCTCAAGAGGAGTACAGCAGTTTACTAGCTAAGCCTCACATTCACTCTGCATTTTTTCCCATAAGACACTAGAAAATATTCTGAACCAGCATTTTTTTTATACAGTTCAGAGTATTCCAGTGCCTCATCTAGGAAGCTTTTCTTTTCATTGCTTTGGTACAACTAGGTGACCTGACATAAATGAGTATCACATCCATTCCTGCTTTTGTTAACACTAATTAATTCTGAGTCAACCCTTACATTTTTCCACGCACTACACAATATTCCACTGCCATCCCTCACTGACTCTACTTTTCCCAGCTTCGACACTCGGCTAGGTGGCCTCACACTGACGGACCAGTTCCTGAGCATCAAGTCCACTCTGGCCAGCCGCAACGTGTACGGGCTTGGGGAGAACACACACGACTCCTTCAGGCATCAGCTGCACGACAACCCTGTGTGGCCCATCTTCGCCAGGGATCAGGGCCCTGTGCCTGGGGTAGGTGTGGCAGTGTAGGAAGGAATAGGGCAGGGGCAGAGGGAAGAGGTGCATGGTATGGGGGGAAGGTTTGCCGCTGTGTGAATGGGGGGGGGAGGTGTAGGTGTGGGTGTGGAGAATGAAAGGCTATGTGGATGTGTGGAAAAGATAAAAATATTTACCCGTATGATTTAATTTGTGGTCTAATCCATATGTTTGTAGACTCAAGCAGTACAATCTTTTTCCTTAAGAAAAAAATTTCACCAGTTTCAAGACTCCTTCATTTAAAGATGCCTGTATGCCCTGCATTTAGAAGACAGTAGATCATAGACAATGGGCAAGATAGACTGAGAAAGGCAGTTTCAGTGTTGACCAGTTGCATACATTAAGGTCGAGAGTACCGGTTGACTCTTGCGCAAGAGCTGGACAGAGAAGTGGTAACAGTGTGTAACTAGATGGGTTTTAATAAATATGTAAAAATAAATTTGTCATTAGCTGTACATGTGTGTTGCAGTCAAGTAGTTAGGGAAGTAACCTACTGTCTGAAATGACTAGTTCTACCCTAGTCTGATGATTTGAATGTTGTCAAAGGACTACTAATTTTTCACAAAAACCACGAACATTTCATAATTTTATTCTGTTAACACCATTTCACCAGTCCTGAATTGGACAGCACTAGCTTGTATTCAGTACGGGCAGCACATATCACTGCCGAAACGGATAAATGTGAAATATGGCTATAAAGTGCCGCGCCTTAGGAATTGGGTTGCCAATCCATGCCCAGAACTGGACTCAGACAAAATCAGCAAACCATTCCAAAATTATTAATGTCTAGAGGGAAAAAGGATATAATGAATGAAAGCGGGATAAAACGAATTATGTATTAGAGGGAGAAAAGTGACAAGAGAGAGGAAGAGGGAGGAAAAATGAGGAAAAGAAAAAAAAAGAGGAGCTAGAGTAAAAGAAAAACAAAGGAAAATAGAGTTAGAGCAGTATTAACAAAAAAGAATAATCAGAGTTGTACAATACAACACCCGCTTCCCACAAATGGTCCCTGGGCCGAAGATCTGACTTTGCCTGTGGCCATGACCATCCACTGATGTTTCTCAAAATTGAATTACGTATTTTTTTTCTGATTTTCTGGTCTTCCATTAAGTTTAGTCCAAATCGAATAAAAACTATTTCAGTTGACCTTGCCTACGGTTATATATATATATATATATATATATATATATATATATATATATATATATATATATATATATATATAATGCGTGGCTGACCCCTAGTTCTTCAATTATGCTTGGTCCAGATCGAATCAAAACTGAGTTTGGGGATCAAACTTTTAACCTTATCCTGAGACTTTAATTGCTAGAGGATTGTTTGCAAAGTCAGAGCCTTTTATCTTTCTTTATGTTTAATGTTCAGCAAAGAGTGACCTAACTCCGTTAAAAATTGTTGAAATTAACTTTGCCATGTGATGTTGACCTTTGAACTGTTGTTCTAAAAAAACAACAGCTCAGCCCCCTTGGCTGACCTTCAGTAACTCCACGTTGATAAACTAAGCTCAAAACTACCTGTAGTTTAGTTTGTTCATACACTGATACACACTGGTCGGACTCTAATAACCTTGCCGTGTGGCCTTGACCGTTGACTTAGTGTTCTTAAAATCTTATTCCGTCATCCTTGCCTTGACTTCAATCATTCCACGAAGTTTTATCCATAGCCAACCTTGCCATGTGACCCTGACCTTTGACATTTTCCTGTGACATTGAACTTTGACTGACTGTTATCTAAAACGAATCCCTTCAGATTGCCTTACCCAAAAACTTGTCAAAAACTTTGACATAAATCGTACAAGAACTGGTTAAGTGTAGCCTTGACCTTTGACAGCCCCTTGATTCACCTTCACTCTTATACCAAGTTTGGTCCAAATCGGATCAGAACTATTTATTCATTTATTTATTTATTTATATACAGACTCATGTGGGTCAGAGTTTGACTTTGCCCTGAGACATTGATCTTTAACTGATTGATTTCTAAATCGAATCCCTTTGTTCTTGCCTTACCTTCAACACTTCCATCAAGTTTGGTCTATGTCGAATGAAAAATGTTTAAGTTGGCCATGCCTTATGAACTTGAGTTTTGGTCTATTTTACATCCATCCATCCATCATCCAATCCTACGTTGCCCCATGAGGAGCGTAGGAGTCCGGGTCTAGGCAGTTGGTCCAGACATTTAAGATGAGCGTGACCAACCTCACTCATCCCTGAGTGGCATTACGTGAGCAGACTCCAAACACCCCTTGGATATAAACCTTCACCGGCTCAATCCGACTGGAGCACAATAATTACCCACTAAACCACCAGGCGCCAAAATGTGGTTATATGGTTACCACCCAACGTAGTAAATAGTTTCCTGGTGTACAGGAAATCATTTGGCTTGTCACTCAGTGTAGAGTCACCCACAGGCAGAAGAACGAGGAAAGAATGAAGGAATGAAAGACAGAAGAGGGAGTCTAAAATCACCCGTAGGCAGAAAGACGAGGAAAGACTGAAGGAAAGAAAGACAGAAGAAGATGGAAGGAAAGAAGGATGGAGCGGAAAGGGCAGACACCCAAGAGCAGCACTACATTGAGTGAATGGATGGTGAGCGCCCCCACCTACCACTCACCTAAAAAAAAAAAAAAAAAAGTCATCCCACTAGCTCTCCCTCAGGCCTTCCACCAAACTTGGTTAGAGTAGAAATTGATACAGAATATAATGATCACACACACACACACACACACACACACACACACACACACACACACACACACACACACACACACACACACACACACACACACACACACAACACACACACACACACACACACACACACACACACACACACACACACACACACACACATATTTCTCCCTCCGAGCTATCGCCCCAGTGAATATAAACCAAACAGTGGAAACAAGTAGGTGGAGAAAAGAACAGAGAGGAGAATATCTGAGATTAAAGGAGTGGATATTGAGAAGAAAAGGGAATGACACACTATAAAAAGATACAGCAGTAGGGTATAAAAAATAAGGAAATATTTAAGATTATGCCACCTGCACGTCACACACATCTCTGCAGAATCCCCCCACTGATCACATTGTTAACCATTCATTACACGGGTTCTCCTCTCCTGTAAGAAACTCTCTCACTGTGGCGTTGTCAGGTCATTTCAAGTCGGTTTCGGTCATTTTAGGTCCAGTTAGGTTCATTCAAGTTCATTTAGGTATTTCAGCTCCATTGAAGTCCTACAAATGAATTCATGCTTTGTCAGGACCGATCAAGAAGATCATTCAAGACCTTTACGGCCGGTGGGGTTCAGTAAGATGAATTTAAGTCTCGTCACATCCATTCAGGTCATCTCAGATTTATTCCAGTCATTCTAGTTCACTTTAACTATGTTCAGACGCATGTGGATAAGTTCAGGACTATTTCAGGCAACTTAGATCTTTTCATGTCGCTTAAGGTGCCAAGTCAGCTTAACTCAGCATAGAATGATTCAGGTAATATCAGTGCAGTGGTGTTAAGGATATGATAGGTCAGGTCTTTCAGGTACTTTCACACCCCTATAACATCATCAGGTTATTTCAGATTAACACAGATCGTTTCAGGTCATGTCTGTGAAGGCATGTGCCTAAACTCAACGTATCAGCTAATTTTTTTTCCTACTGTTGATTCATTTCTTTCAGGAATGTTTAAGGACGAGTGGGTGGAATGGGCTGGGATGGTGTGGGGTAGCTGGGCACGATGAAGGAAGTATCCCCTGTGAATATAGGCGTTGTGGGTCGGTCAGTAGTAGAGGTATCCATTGTCATGATATTTACCACAGCAGAGAAAGGATGACTCGCAAGGAATGGGTAGAATGGGATCAGAGGACGATAAGGGCAGTAGTTACAGTTCGTTTTATATCATACCTATTAATGTGCGTGAAAATAACAATAGCTCAGTCAGAAAAGTGATCATGTTTATTAAGATCTTGCAAAATTGGGCGAAATGAGTAGGGGACGAATGGATGGGATGAGCTGGGATGGTGGGGGTGTGGCGGTTCATGACAGGGTAAGTATAGGCCTTCCCTGTAAACAGATGTGACTGTTTTAGATTGGCTGAAGTCGAAGCATTCATTTATGTTTTATTTACCGTATTATGGTAGAAATGGGTTGGGTGCTTGGCGAGGAGGGAGGAGGATAGGTGGTGAGACATGCCGGTTGAAGTATATCCTGTGAAAATGGGTAGGTAAGCCGGTAAGATGGAAGTCGAAGGTGGCGGAGCAAAATACTGGGAATGGTAGGCGGAGAGCGATGTGGAGTGTGTGGAGGAGTTAAGATGGTGGAGAGTGAAGGAGCACGGCGGGATGAGTACAATCTCTGTAGGTGGGTGTTGCATGAAGGGCAGTGTTGGCTGTGGGAATATGTGAAGTACAAATGTATAATGTGACTAAGGAAGAATTAGGTTGTTTGTGGGTGGAAAGGAATGGGTGGGACGGACTGCAGTGTTGATGGGTGGTGGGTCATTTTGAGGTAAGCCACTCTGAGAACGCGGGCACTGTATCTCGGCTGGTGTGGACATCGCTCTCATACCTGGCATCTGGCGAGGGAGGGTGTAGGTGGGGATAGGGGACACTTAAACGCTGGATCCCACATTCCAGAATATTAGTTTAAGCATTTTTTTTTTTTCGAGAAAAGCTTACTACACGAACATTACTATACTGACGGAAATAGGGAACTAAGTAAATCCATTGATTTGCATTACTGCAGTGTAGTTTTTTATTCTAATTATTTTAGTTCATCAACACAAATATTTTCGTTACATTATAACAGAACAAAGAATAGCTTGTGTGGACATCCAAGTTATAGAATTTCTGAAAATCAAGAGTATAATCTTGTAAACTGAAATAGAGATATTTTGCCTGTCGACTGCTCGACGGTCTGCGAAGGCAGATAACCACACATGGTTTTAGATATGAAGAGGGAGGATTGTACAACTTCCACTTTCCTCCAAGGGTAGTACTCGTATGACCTGATTTTTGCCGCATTTTAGTCTATTAACTGCTTCTTCTTAACTGCCTTCAGCAGAAAAAAAATATTTTTCAAACACCATACAGTAGATCTTTTTAGATGAAATCCCGAACATAACCATATCCTGTCAAAGCTGCTGATGTGGTCAGGCCCTTTCAGTCGTCCCCTCCATTCTGATGACATATTTCGTACCTCATTCTTGCTGCTTCCAGACTTTTCTTTTTTTTTTTTTTCTTTTTTTTTATCTTAGAGATTTTTTCGAAGAGGAGAGATTATGTACAGTATTCATTAATCTCTGCTGTAAAGATCTTTTCTTAGTTGATAACAACCGTCTGGAGGGAGCAAGAATAAAGTACAAAATTCGAAGTGGAAATGGAAGTCAAAATTTCCTGGTAGCCCCTGAATCATCTCAAGGGCGTCATCATGTTGAAGGGGTGAAGGACTGACCTCTGCAAAACGGTGCAGTATTTTTACCTCGCCCAGACCGAGTCCGACGAGATATTGGTTTTGTTTGTTTGTTTGTTTGTTTGTGAGCAACATTACAGAAAAACGGCTGAGTAAAATTACATGCAACTTTCAGGCTATGTGGGCACTGGCACCATGACCTTTGACCTTGAGTGACCTTGAAAGCCAAACGCAAGATCTCGGTTTTTCAGAGTGCAGAACTTGAAAACATTTGCGCCATTACCTTAGACTTTAATTGTGTACCGCACTGAAACTAAATGGCAGTCACGTTTCAGTATTTAACAGCAATAAAATAACTGCTATCGGGCGAGGTTTATTGTGCCTGGCACCATTTGTTATATTTTATTCTTGCTGTCAAAAGATGATTGTATTCAGATTAACAGGCTATTGGTAGTGTGGATATTAAGGAAGGCTATATCTAACCCCAAAAGAAAGAAAACAAATATTCAAAGCCGAGTAATATTGTTTGGTGTAAGCCATAATAAAATTCAAGCTTACGACATCGGAGTGAAAGAATTGAGGCGTGTGAATTCGGCAGCCAGATTACATACATACATACATGGAGCCTACACATGTACGATTACAAAGGCACTTCAGTGTAATGACCCAGTTTGTATTCTGACAACCCCATTCTACGTACAGCCTCGTTAGAACACTGTAGGGTTACCTTTGTGCGGCTTGAATTCATTTGTACCCATTAGCGTAGATAACTGTAGGACTGGCTTATACACGGCTCTGAGTACTGTTAGTCTTTGGTCCTTATTATTATTATTATTTTTAGTCTTCTGGGTCTTATTTTTGTTTTTTTCGTTTTAATATATTTTTCCCATACTCTTTTTCATGTGTTCTCTCTCTCTCTCTCTCTCTCTCTCTCTCTCTCTCTCTCTCCATCAGTTACTTCATTTTTCTCATTTGTATCATATATTTACACAGACAGAACAAAGGTAAGGGTAGGTAGTCCTTATCCCTGTATTTTTCCTCAGTTTCACTTTTACTTTGTTCTTAACCTGATCAGTGCGATGGCGTCTTGTCAGATATATACGTCCTACGGCTACACGATTTTTCTGCATTATTTTAACTTGTTACTCTCAATTGTTTTCCCTTATCGCTTTCCTGTCTCTCTTTTTTGTTTGTCCTACCTTTCCTCACATCTCATTCTTTTCTAGTATCCTTCAATTTTTTTTCACCTAACTTCGTTTTTGGTTTTGCTTCCATCTTTTCTTCTGTGTATTATATTTCCCCTCTTTCGTCTCATTTCTTTCTCTCGTCAGTACTTTGTCTTACCTGTTTACTTTTATTTACATACACGTGAAGAATTAGTTATATAATCCTTTCTGCACCTGTAGTAACTCGAGTTTTATATCACTCCCTTCGTTTGTCTAAAGAATTTTCTCTCTCTTTTTTTTTTTTTTTGTCTACTTAATTTCTTCCTTGTCTTATCCCCTTTAGCATGATGACGTATATTTCATTTTATTCAGGATACCACCAAAATACGTTTCTCAAGACAGGACTGACCTGTGGTGAAGGAGTTAATGAAGACCATGGGTATTCTTTCTTAAAAAAAGCAAAAATGTATGGAAAGTGTTATGCTGTATGGCAGTGATATGGCCTGTGAGAGAGAAAGCATGCAGACTGGTAAGCACTGAAATAAGCATGTTGATATGAAAGAGCACGATCTCAGTGACAAAACTGACGATAGTGTGCTGCAAGAGATTTGGCATAAGAAGTATTGGAGAAGCGATGGGAAGCCTGTAGGTTGAGGTGATTTGGACGTGTTAAGATGAGGTTGAAGGGGAACTGGTTGAGGTGGGTTACAAGTGTGAATATGGTGAGAAGAATGGCCAGAGGTAGACTGATAATGACATGAGGTGGGGTATCATGTGGATTGTGGAGGCCTCTGGGACAGGGGCTGGACAGAGAAATAGCCAAGGTGACAACACACGGAGAACTGCCATCGAGTGAGAAACCACACATGCTATCATGGTCATTGATCTCTAAACGTAAACGTAAGCGTATAATTATCTATTTCAGGTCGTATTATCTCCTCTGAATTGAATAACATCATCTAGAGACAACAGCAAGCTTAAAAAAAATTACGTTATCTTAGTAAATAGGATACAGTAATCAGTAATTTTATTTCCTTTCATGTCATTTTTTTTTTCCTTATTCTTTTCTCCCCCCACCCTCTCTCTCTCTCTCTCTCTCTCTCTCTCTCTCTCTCTCTCTTTCTTTCTCTCTCTCTCTCAAATCCATACATAGACGAGGAGTTTTGAAACCATCATCACACCCATATGTCTAAATACAGTTACTCAGCCAGTTCATTCCGTCTCTGTCTTCCAACCTTCTTATATCTCTTCACATCTTTATCATCACACACACACACACACACACACACACACACACACACACACACACACACACACACACACACACACACACACACACACACACACACACACACACACACACACACACACACACACACACACACACACACACACACACACACACACACACACACACACACACACACACACACACACACACTAGAAGCAGGCGATTACATTATCGCCTCGCCAGGTGGGCGATAACTATCATCTGAGTACTATACTGTACATTCCATCAAGTATCACTGAAATCTTCGTAATTCTTCTTTCATTCCTATGGTTGTTACAGCCCTCTGTTTAGCATTTACGCTTCCTCTCTGCTGTGTGTCTCTTTTCCTTCTGTTTCCAACTGTTCTCTTAGTTGCCTACATTTAAGTAATTTTTTTCTCATGTAGCCTCTTCTTTCTGTATTCACTTTTTTGTTTTTGTTCTGTTTACATTCTTTAACTTTCTGCTTCGCCACATTCCCCTCTTTCCAGTTATTTATCTCGCCCAACTCAGAATATTCTCTCTCTCTCTCTCTCTCTCTCTCTCTCTCTCTCTCTCTCCCCTACAAGATAAAGGGCACCCTACTTCCATTATTCCCTTTGAAAAGCTACCTTTAATTAATCTCCCTAGGAAAGGTAGCGTTTTGAATTACGAAGAGAGAGAGAGAGAGAGAGAGAGAGAGAGAGAGAGAGAGAGGAGAGGAGAGGAGAGGAGAGGAGAGGAGAGGAGAGGAGACGGGAGAGGGATATAAGAGATTAAGCGGGAGGATTAGAGAGGAGGAAACGAGGGAGATGAGTGGAAAGAGGAGGACGGAAGAAAGAGAAGATGGGAAAAGAGACGTGAAAGAGATAGAGGGAAGGTAGATGGAAGAAAATAAGGGGAAAAATGACAGAACAGAGAGACGGAAAAAAATAACAGAAAGAGAGGAAGAAAGGGAGGAAGGAGGAAAGGGAGAGAAAGGAAACGGGACAGGAACTTTGGAAGGGAGAATGTAAAGTACTGGGAGAAGACAATAAAAGGACGTGTGTGAAATAAAAGATGAGATGAAAGGAAAGTCGGAAAGAAAGAAAAAGATGAAGGGAAATGGGCGGAAGGGAGAGAAGGAACAGAGAGGAGGAAGTGTAAGGAGTAATTAGAGGGAGGGGAAAAGAAAGGAACGAAAGAAGGAGGAAGAGGAGAAATGGCGGGGAACCGGAAGGATTAGGTGAAGGAAAAACAAGGGGGGGATGAGTAAAAGAATAAGAAAACAGTAGGAGGGAGAAAAAGAAACGTCGACGAAAAAACTGAAACTGAATGAAAAAGGGAAAGTGAGAAATTATAATTAACCTCAAATACACGGATCGGACAGATCTTAAAAAAAAGTGGTTCAGCGTTTATATATATATATATATATATATATATATATATATATATATATATATATATATATATATATATATATATATATATATAATTTAGTAGAAAAATTAGAAGAAATGATTTATGCAGTTATGTAACTATCTACCGGTATATCTTTCTACCCATCTATCTATCCGGAGGGGAGAGGGGAAGGGGGAGAGGAAACAGCAAAATTCCGGTGGCGAGTCATTAGACACCTAAACAACCTTCCCAGTGAAATCGTGTGTGTTTTTTTTTTTTTTTTTTTTTTTTTAATAACAGAACGGAGGAAGGAAAAACAAATGGAGAAAAAAAAATTATCCATACACCAGATTACTGGTGTCCTCTGTTCACAAAATATCTGTAACAGTTAGACTTGAACAGTTGTAGGTTGAAATTTGGAGGAAAACAACTCTGGGGAAGCGAGTTCCAGAGAGATGCAGTTCGGGGAATGAAAGAATTCTGATAGGCAGAAGTTCTGCAATATGGTTGAGTGACATTCCAGTCATGAGCGCTACCAGATGCCCGTGTAGCACGAGGGAAGGCATGGAGAGGTGGCACCATGGACGCAACTTCGTCTGAGCATTTGCCAAAAAAATATCTGTAAAATAATGCAAGGGAGGCAACATTCCTTCTTACTTGCAGGGGAGGTAGTTTATATGTAATGGCAGGGTTGTTAATGATTCTAACAGCTTTATTCTGAATTTTGTCTAGTTGTCATTAATGCAACCTCTCCACAACCATTCCACAAGGGTGAGCAATATTCAAGCTGAGAGCGCACATGACTCTTATGAATTATAGCTAACTGCTCATCGGCGAAGAAGTTACGGACTCTGTACAATAATCCAAGTTTCTTTGAGGCGGTTTTAGCAAGTGATCTGACATGAGAGGTCCAGCTGAGGGCACTGTTAAGTGAGACACCAAGAATTTCAATACTTTTGGAGATGGGAATATTAGTAGCACTGAAGATAATGTACGAATCTGGCAATATCTGTCTATTAGTAAACTGTATATATTTAGTTTTACTAGCATTAAAAGAGACAAGGTTGTTTTGTCCCCATTCACTGATTGCAGATAGATCTTGATTTATGGAGATGGCTGTACTGAGTTGAGAAGTAGAGATATTAGACTTTGTAAATGGATGTCTGAGTGTGAATGAACTATGTAGTGTTGAGTCATCTGCATATGAGTGAATGGGATTGTGAGTGACAGATAAGAGATCATTAATATGAACCAGAAATAGGGTTGGCGCCAGAACTGATCCCTGCGGCACGCCGGCGTTAATTGAGTGGAAATTCGAATATACATCATCTACTTTTACTCTTATTTTCCTGTAACTAAGATAAGAAGAAATCAAAGGAACAAAAGACGTTAGTCCATAGCAAGGGAGTTTGGACAGCAGGGAACGGTGCCATACTCTGTCGAAAGCTTTAGAGATATCAATAGCTACTGCATGAGTTTCTCCATGTAGATCAATTGATTGATGGATGGTATGAGTTAGGAGATTGAGTATGTCAATGGTGGATCTTTCGTGGCGAAAACCGTATTGTCTATCATTAATTAAGTTGTTGGATTCAAGATGTTTAACAATATGCTTATTAATTAAAGTTTCAAATACCTTACCAAGAGAAGATGTGATAGCTATTGGTCTGTAATTGGAGGGGTCAGACGAATTTCCTTTCTTCGGAACTGGGTGGATATTGGCTTCTTTCCATGAATTTGGGAATAAAGAAGTACGTATGCATAGTCTGAATAATTGGGCTAGGACAGAGGCAAGTTCAGGGGAACACTTTTTCAAAACAATTGGCGGAATTCCATCTGGACCTGGAGCTTTGTTGGTAGGTAAATTGTCTAGGATGGATTTTACAAATCTTGTCTGTATTTTAAGTGGGGCAATTTCGGGAGAATCAAGTTCCAGTACTGAGACATTCTGGCTGGTATCATCTATGGTAGAGTTTCTTGCAAAGGTTCTAGCAAAGATATCTGCTTTCCCACGTGGGTCACTTGTAATATTGCCATCTGAAGATTTTAGTGGGGGAATGGAAGATGACTTGTTAAAGTTATTATTGAAAGAATTAAGAGTTGACCAGAATATTCTATTGTCATTAGGGTTGTTAAGTAGTTTTGATGCTTGCTTTTGAAGAAAGTTTGATTTAGATAGATTTAATACAGCTTTTGCATGATTTCTAGCAATTTTAAATTGGGAGAGTGATTCAGGTGTTTTTTATTTTAAGTAAGAGTTATATGCTAATGACTTTTGGGCTGTTGCTCTGGCACAATTGCCATCAAACCATTTTGGAGAGTTTGATCTTTTAGTGAATTGTTGACTTGGTATGAATAAATCCATACCAGCTAGTATTAAGTCACAAATGTGGGACTGGGTAGAATTGGGATCACTAGAGAAGAAAGACTGCCATGGAACATCAGCAAGATAATTTCTAAATCCATCCCAGTCTGCCCTGTCAAAGTGCCATCGGGTCACCCTGACAGGTTCGGAATGGGGAGGTGTAGGAGGGTTAACTAATGAGGCTTTGATGAGATTGTGGTCAGAGGATCCAAGTGGTGACAGTACCTCTATCCTGTATTGATCTGGATTATTTGTCAAGAATAAATCCAAGAGATGGGCATTATGGTCAGGATTATCAGGTATTCTGGTTGGTTGCTTTACCAACTGGGTGAGATTAAACGATTCCGCAAACAGCTCGCCTTCTAGACCAGCCTCGTCAGTCCGGGTAGAATGCAATAACCATTCAACATTGTGTATGTTAAAATCACCCAAAATGGTAATTTCATTGCCAAGGGCAAGGTCAAGGTTACTCAACTGAGTGGATATGGAATCAAATACACTGGGTTCCGAAGAAGCATTGGGGGAACGATAAACTACACAGATATATTTGGTAATGTTTTGGCAATTTAATTTATATAATGAGTAATCAAAACTGGATGAAGTGAAGTTTAAAATAGTATCAACTGCATATTGGGATTTGATATAACAACAGGTGCCGCCCTTGTTTCGAAAGTTTGTAAGGAGATGGTAACCGGGAAAACAAAATGGAGATATATCGGTAGAGGGTGAGATTTGTGGTTCTGTGAGGAAAAGGGCTAAAGGGGATATGGACTGAAGGAAAAAATGAACTGAGTTTAAATTTGTGGATAGGCCGCGGATGTTGGTAAAGAATAAGGCCGCACCGTCACCTCTTCGCCGACGAGCATTCCCGGAAATAGCAACAGTCGCTGCTGGCACAGTCGCTTGATGGCGACCGGGAGGACCCTGTGCCTCCACCCCTACCCTGCCGGTGGTGGCAATCCGAGGTACCACCTCATTTGATTGTAAGATTGCAGCGGCTATTACTAAAGATGTGAATAGAAGGTGTGATATGTTATGCGCATGTAGTGTGGTGTAGACAGTTGAAGGTAGAGGTATTATGAGAGCATGCTGGCCTACTCTCTGTGTAAATGAATGCACTGAAAATGTTCAGAAAAGGGAGATGGTCAGGATCAAGTCCTGAGGGCTGGTGAAACGGGAGCTCCAGCTCTCCCTATCACCAGCTTGCCATCAACCTCGGGAGTACTGCCCTGTTCGACTGGTGTTACAGTCTACTCCTCACTTTGAATGCGATTACGGTACGGGAGAGTTCAATTCTAACGTGCCATCTTGCTTGGGATACATGTAGGAGAGAAAACGGATCTTGCGTTTGGTAAAAAAAAAAAAGAAAAAAAAAAAGTGATGCTATACTAGAGCCAATTTTTGGAAAGTCATTCGTTCCTCAGACATGCTGGCTTTCTCGCTGTAGATTATTCTTGGCACCACCACACTATCTGACACGGCTTAGAAGTGGTCCCTTGCAGTGAATGGATTAACCAAGACTATATCCAAGTATTCCAGTTAATATCATTGCCTCCGAAGCTACTCGTATGTAAGTTATAAGCGTCCTCACTAGAAAGTGTGGAATATGTTCGAGCAAGCAAGCTTGTTAATATTGATATATTAGCTATAGAAACATAATGTTTCATCCCAAATGCTTCATATTTTTCACACTGAAATTTTGAAAAAAGAAAAAAACTTTAGTAACACTAATTACTTATCCATAAGTTTTCCAATGATGTACACAGGTCCATTACGGTATAGTTTTAATAATTTGTGATGCCTCATTTTGGTGCTCAGTTTGGCTTCTCTGTTTTCGCACTATAGTGACAGATGTTGAGACAAGCTGCTTGAGTAACATCTATTACCTTTCCTTACACTCATCAACGGTGTGCATAAAACCAATGTTATTTTCATAGCTTTATAAAAAAAAAAAAGTTTTGGTGCACAATTTGTCGCTTTTGGATAAATTTCTGCAATATGTTGATGAATTTTGACAAGGCACTTTAGGTCCTCTTTAGCTTTAATTATTTTTTAGATAACCCAGTTTTCATGCTCAGCTTATTTTTTCATTTTAAAAGAAATATTGTGGCAAACTTTGAGGAGAGCCACTTAAGTAACGCCAAATTACTTCCCATAAGCTTTCAGGAGATATGCGTACGTCCGTTTTAGCATTAACAGTTTCCGAGATAACAGTTTCCATGCTCAGTTTGATTTTTTTTTTTGATTTGGTGACGAATATTGAGGAGTTACTTAGGTAACCGTCTCTGTCTATCTATTAATCATCCAGTCTTTTTTTTTTTTTTTTTTTTTTTGCCTCCACCAGTAAAGGAAGGCCCCTAGACCAGGCTACCCAGTCCTAACATTAAGGAGAGCGTGACCGAACTCACCTGTCGCTGTGGTGTTATGTGATCAATAAACCTCAACCTACCCGCGGATGTAATTCTCGCGGGACCCATCCTATTGGATCACCTTAATTCACGTGGCCACTAGGTAGCATGTAGTTATATGTTTCCTTGAAGTAAATGGTTTTCAGGGTTACAGATGGCCATTTGGCTTGTCGGTCACTTCAGAGTCACTGGAAGGCAGCACTGTATCGAGGTTGTTGGGTGCCTTTACCTCCCACCAGCTTATTTTTTCATTAACTTACCACAGAAATGCGTAGATCCGCTGTAGTTTAAATAGTTTCTGAGATAATGCAGCTTTGGTGCTCATTTGGGCGCTTTTCGGCTTTAATCAGCTATTCAGTGGGAAAATTATGGAAAATTCATTTAGGTAACATTTTATTGTAAGCTGTCCAACGATGTGTGTGGATCTGTTGTAGGGTTATTAGTTCCCGAGTTGGCACAGCTTTCGAGGTGTGCATACTACCCTTCTACATATATGTATAGTATAGCATAGTATAGTATAGTATAGTAATAGTATAGTATAGTATTCTCACTTGTTGGCTTCGCTCGCAAGCTAGAAAAATTACTAAAACTAATAAGGTGAAGTTGTATGCAAACATTCAGTTTCTTATGATTATTTATCGAAGAACTGCTATAATTAGATGGGATTAGTTTGATGCCACTTTACAGAACGCATTCAGTAGTGAGGACGAGATGGCAAATACACCTAACCCTCATAATGGTTTAACAAATGACTGCTAGAAATTTGGGGTTCGCTAATCCCATAGCACTTTCAGTTTTGACAGTGCGGCCATTAAACGCCCTTGATTATTAGCCTTTTTGTTGGAGAAAGCTTTTGTGAAAAAGATAACGTGCATCGTAGGCTGGATCAACAAACTATTTTCATTATTCTCTGAAAAAAGACGTCATTGTGAACGTATTTAAAATTTTTGATATGTTAGCTTTATCATGGGCATAGATTTATCACTAGCAGAAATAGCATGGAAAATGGGCTATTCATAGCTAGAAGGTTACTGGTTGGTTTGGCGATATCTCAATAGGTTCCGACATTTTTAAAAAGTACAAAGGAAGTACAAATCTTTATGCTGCCTCACCTATCACATACCCTCAGCAGCTCCACCTACACTCAGTCTCCCTGAATTAACTGATCCTAACCCAGTTTAGCCTCAACGTAAGCTAGTTAATGAAAAACCTAATTTAGCTTTACTTAACCTTGCTTCACGTAATATAAAATTGCATTCTGGTCTGCTACTTTTCACCTGCTTAATCTTACCATTTTCAGCTTTGGTCAGTAGTGTCTTTGTTTCCATTATCTTCATTCTCTTTCAAAACATGAGGGTATCTCTCCTAACGTATTTATTCAAGGTGACTGAAAAACTGGCACAGGAATTTTATGCCTCAGATGTGTAAAGAAATTATTGATATATATCATTTAATTTTACTGACTGAAAAATTCTTCAACTATCTTACTTATACGACAGAACACATCCTATCCATTTCTCCTTTCTCTGAACTCTCCATTCTAAGAGATTTCAGTGTTCACCAGCACCTTTGGCTCTCCTCTCCTTTCACTGATCCACCTGGTGAACAAGCCTACATCTTTCCTAACCTTAATGACCTAGTGAAGCTTGTACGGCGCCCTACCGGTATCCCTGACCGCCTTGGAGAGAGCTCCAACATACTTGACCTCTTCCTTACGGCTAATCCATCTGCTTACACTGTTTATCTTTTCTCTCTGTTGGGCTCCTCCAGTCACAACCTTATTACCTTAACCTGTCCTATCACTTCGGCACGGCCTGTGGACCCTTCAAACAAATGTCGATTGTGGCACTTTGGAGCTGCTGATTGGGAGGCCCTCAGGCAGCACTTCTTTGATTTTCACTGGAAAGATTATTGTTTCCATAACCGGGAGCCATCTGAGTGTGTCTTGCGCATTACGGAGATTATTCGCTCGGGCATGGAAGCATACATTCCTTTCTCATATCCTATGACTAGTGCAAGAAAGCCTTGGTTTAATCATGCTTGTTCATATGCTGTCCACAAAAAGGAGAGGGCCTATAAAAGGTACCAGAGCCAACCCATGCCTGAATTACATCTATTTTATGTTTCTGCCCGGAATCGTGTTAAGTCTGTTCTTCGCTCTGCTAAAAATAATTTCATCCGTACTAAATGCTCTCAACTCTGTAACTCGAATTTTTCCTGCTCCTTCTGGCACCTTGCCAAAAACCTTTCTAACAACTTTACCTCATCATCCTTCCCTCTTTTCTACTCTGATGGTTCTGTAGCTATTTTTTCCACTGATAAAGCAGATCTCTTCGCTCAGACTTTCTCCTCCAATTCCACCCTAGACGATTCTGGTGCTGTTCCTCCGTCACTTCCTCCCTCTGACTTCCTCATACTTGACATTAAAATTTCTTCAGCTGATGTATTTTCTGCCATCATTGGCCTCTGTACTAACAAGGCATATGGGCCTGATGGGGTCCCTCCTGTTGTCCTCAAGAACTGTGCTTCTGTGTTTACACCCTGCTTTGGTAAATTCTTTTGCCTTTGACTATCAACTTGTACCTTTCCTTCTTGCTGGAAGTTTGCTCTCATTCAGCTAGTCCCAAAGAAGGGTGACCATTCCCAACCCTCTATCGCCCAATTGTTTTAACATCCTGTGTCTCAAAAGTTTTCGAGTACATTCTTAACAAAAATTTTAAAGCATCTCTACTATCATAACCTTCTTTCTGATCGTCAGTATGGGTTCCGTCAGGGACACTCCACTGGCGATCTTCTCACCTACCTTTCAGACTTCTGGTCATCCTCCTTTCGGGACTTCGGCGAGCGCTTTGCCATTGCACTTGACAACTCAAAGGCTTCCGATCGAGTCTGGCATAAATCTTTAATTTCCAAACTGCCCTCTTACGGATTCTATCCTTCTGACTGTGCCTTCATCTATAGCTTCCTTTCTGGTCGTTCTATAGCTGCTGTTATAGGTGGCCATCGTTCTTCTCCTGGATCTAACAATAGTGGTGTTCCTCAGGGCTTTGTTCTATCACCAGCTCTCTTCCTTTTATTCATCAATGACCTTCTAAGCTGTACATCTAACCCTATCCACTCATACGCTGATGATTCCACTCTTCACCTTTGCATTCGGTTCTTGCAACGTCCATCTCAGCAGTTACTTCAACAAACAAGGAGTGAGGCTATGGCACATCTAATGTCTGACTTGGCTCGTATCTCTGACTGGGGAAAAAATAATCTTGTTTTTTATGCATCAAAAACTCAATTCTTACACTTATCAACCAGACAGAATCTTCCACAGGAGTACTCCTATCAACCTGACAAAATCTTCCACAGGAGTACCCACAAATGTTTAATTATATCCAGCTTAATCCTGCATCATCTCTAGAACACTGAACATGGCTATAATATACCTGAGCGCCATGACGTCATGCGCATTACGTGGTGTTACTGTGAAGGCAGGCAGCTGGTATCCTCAGTAGCTTCTGTCTGTCCCGAGCCCTGACAGATGTAGGTCATGTCATTCCGCTCTGCACCCTAGAATTTTCTATAATCATGTAATATACTCAAGTTCAGTGTTGTGGCCATCTCTCTTCCCCACAGTTTGCGCATGGACTGTTTACTGGTGACCCCCTGTGAGCAGAGGCAGCATACCTAGGAAGGGTTTGGGGAAGTTTGGTTGAAATTGATGGTGTTTTGTGTGTGTGTGTGTGTGTGTGTGTGTGTGTGTGTGTGTGTGTGTGTGTGTGTGAATTTTTCCCAAAACTTTTCAGATGTTTGATTTTTTTGCTTTTTCAAGATTTTTTTTTTTTTTTTCTAAATTCAGTTCGTACCTTATCTGTATGAGTTAAGAGTTAATATTAGGCTTAGTAATAGTAAGGTTCATTAACTTTAGTGTGTAATTGTTTATTTGAATAAATAGCATATTTACTATTTTTTTCTATTTTCCAATGCCGGGTATAATATACCCATATTTCGTGATTTTCTTACAAAAAAAAAATGTTTAGTACTCCAGGGTTACATACATGGGGTTTCATTCTCTTGGGACTTATCTTGGAAAGATCATATTACATCTTGTAAAATCTGCTTCCGAGAGATTAGGTGTGTCAAGCGGACTCCGTGCCTTCTTTACCCCTGCACAGTATTTGACTTTATACACTGGTTTTATTCGCCCCTGTGTAGAGTACAACTCTGATGTGTGGGGAGGCTCCCCACATACACATATTCTCATTAGGGTGGAGTCAAAGGCTTTTCGCCTCATCAGCTCTCCTCCTCTTACTGGTTCCCTTCATCCTCTGTCTCTTTGCTGCACTGTTTCCTCATTATCTCTTTTCTATCGTTACTTCCATGGTCACTGCTCCTCTGAATTGTCTGCCTGCATCCCTCCACCTCTACGGCGGGCGCATAGCACCTGTCTTGCAACAAACTCTCATCCCTTTTCTGTCGAACTCTGTAATGCAAGAGTTAACCGTTACTCCCAGTTCTTCCTTTATGCAACAGGTCAACTCTGGAACTGTCTCCCTTTGTCTGTATTTCCTACTTCCTATGATCTCCGGTCTTTCAAATGCAATGTGTCCAGGCATCTCGAAATGAACGGATCTTGAATTTGGCTCGCTTTCGAATTGTTTTTATTTTTTTCTTTGATGGAACGGTTTGCAGGCTCCTGGCCTTTGGTTCCTTCTTCCTTGCATAAAAAAAAAAAGCATTCCCAAATTCACCAAACCTGACCTGCAGTCTACAACCCAGCCTAAACTCATAATCTGTTCTCTCTGCTACCACTCATCCTGACCTCATAACCTAACTTACATGCTACCATCTAATTACTGGGGATTCTCTGCCGTGTCAGCTTATAAGGTCATTAGGCTATCTACCACTCAGTCTGATTCCCCTTAAGCTGACACCACCCACGTTCTGCCACCCTCCTTACCTAACCTAACCAACAGGCTGGGCAGCGTGTGAACCTGTACGGGTCCCAGCCCTACTACCAGGTGATGGAGAACGACGGCAACTCACACGGCATCCTGCTCCTCAACTCCAACGCCATCGGTTTGTTTATACTCCATTTGGATAGTTTGATTACTTAATAGGATTTGAGATTTTTCATATCCTTAAAATGTAAAATTTGGCATGGCTTTTTGTATGAGATTTATACTTTTTCTTTCTTAATTCCTTCCATTCGGTGGCATCTTTTACTGGGTTAGCTTTGACGTTTTGATACGAGTTTTGTCAATTCTGTAGAGACTATTTGAAATCAAGAGGTTTGATGTGGCCCTCATTAACCTTTTCACAAGTCGAGTGGTCACCTGAACTACATAAAACCATCTGATAGTGGCAAGAATGAAATACAGATGAGGAATTAAATGTCCTGCTTACTGAGCCTGGATAGGTGAGCTTCGTGCACCTCCTGGCTGATTCACTAAGACTTTTCAGGTCGGCGATATATTTGTCCATTTTCCTTGCATCTTACAAACATTTTTATTCATTTTAGGAGAGACTTTTCGAACTGGTGGAGTTTGATGTAGCCTCCATAATCTCTATCACTACAGGGCCCTACCCCAAGGTGAATGAAAATGTTTTATACTGACGAATTAAAAAGAAAAAAAAAAAGTTTCCTGGCTGAAGGGCTTAACCATAGGCCCTGTCATGATTTTTCTTTTCTTTCTTTCTTTTTTTATTCTTTTTTTTTTTTTTTGTACCATCTGCCCACATCACACCACACCCCACCTTCACTTCACTGGCTCATGTAACATTCAGAAGTTACATGTTTTTTCATCCATATCCTCCCTCCACATAAAATTTTATATAACTCTATTCGTACTATTTTAAAACAGTATCGTATGGTTCATTCACTTGAACTTGGCCCAAATGTTCATCCTTTGTAGGTTTAGTCACGTAGCATAATGGAGGAGAAAAACAATACTGTGGCCTTACATCTTTTCTGTAGTACTTCTGAGTGATTAGCCAAATACTTAAGTCTATATCTGCTGTTATAACCCAGCATTCCAGAGATAGAGATGGCAATTTTAGGCCAAGGTATGGTGAGCAGAGTACAGTATAGACTGATTATAAATGATGTGTCCATTGTTAGCATGGCTATCATCAGCGCAACAACAACAACAGCAGTAACAACAGCACAAACAACAATACTAAAAACAATAACAATAACAACAACAGCAAAAACAGCAACGACAACAGCAGCAGCAGCAGCAGCAGCAGCAGCAGCAGCTACATCATCTTCATCATCATCATCATCATCATCATTGTCATTAAAATTAAGCAACATCAGCATCATTATTATTTTGATAATGATGAAACTACTACTACTACTACTACTACTACTACTACTACTAATAATAATAATAATAATAATAATAATAATAATAATAACAAGCCGGTAGGCGACGATGTCAGCTCTAAGAGGACCAAGCTTTGCCAATGATTGGAAGTGAGTTTCGGTATGAAGTCACTCCTGTATGAATGTATTGAAGGACAACATCCCACCCAAGATCATGACTCTCGGTCATAACCTTCGAATCCCTAGCATTTCACGCGAGCCTAGTCGTACTTTTAGTGATTTTCCGCTGAAGTGCATTTGATTACATTGGACCCCTGACATGGCGGATATAGGTCATGCACATGATAACCTTTGAACCGTAACCTGGCAAATATAGGTCAGGGATGTACGAAGCACACTTCTAGTACTCATTAATGTCTATAAGCATGCAAAGTTTCCTTCGATTCCATCCAACCACTGTGGAGTTAGAAGACTTGAAATTTGCGGAATGGCCCACCCTAGGTACATATTATAGGTGGCGCTGCCAGCGTCCAGAAATGAGTTTTGACACTAAAAGTCATTTCTGTATGGAGGTACTCCAGTGGAACATTCCACCCATGATTCATAGCCCTGGCTTAATAATCTTTGGAGCCTTAGCATTTCGTGCGAGCAAGGTTGTAATTTTAGCACTTTTCATATTTTCTGCACTTGATACCCTTTGACCCCAGACCGGGCGGAAATAGGTCATGCATATACGAAGCACACTTGTAGTACTCATTAACGTTTGTAAGCATGCAAAGTTTCATTAACCACTGTGGAGCTAGGGAACTTGAAATTCACGGCATGGCCCAGCAGAGGTACAACTCCTAGGAGGTGCTACCAGCGACTGGAAGTGAGTTTCGACACTAAATGTCATTTTCACATGGAGGTACTCCAGTACAACATTCCACCCAAGAAGCATAGCCTTGGCTTAATAATCTTCGGAGCCTTAGTATTTCACGCGGGCATAGTCATGATTTTAGCTGTTTTCACTGTTTTTACATTTGATGACCTTTGACCCCTGACCTGGCCATTGTAGCAGATAGGTGTACATAGAAAGCTGTAGTACTAGTCAATGTCTATAAGCATGCAAACTTTCATACAGTTCCATTAAGCCGCTGGGGATCTAGGGGGGCATTTTTGAAAACCGGTACTGGTTTGTAGGGACTCTGAGGCCAGTCTTCGTGGAGTTGCCACTCGAAAACTAGAGAGTGAGGAAAGTGGATGGCACACTTCCAATAGGGAATGAGCTGAAGATTACGCCATAAGAAGTCGGAGCTTTCGACGCCCATTAATAATGCTTCTACAACTCAAAACGTGAAAAGTACGAGAAAAGTGTTTTTTTTTTTTTTTTTCTGCCGTTGCTAGACAACGAGTAGTTGCCTAGCAATCAAAACCTTGCAGACACAGCTAGATTATAGGCTCGTCATTGTATCCAAGTTTGGTCGGAATCTGTTAATACTGAAGGGTAGAAATGCTTGGCATAATTAAACAAGAAAGGAAGATCAAAAGAAAGAAACCAAGCAAGAAAACGCAACTAACAACAAGAACAGCATGAGGTGGCCAATAATAATAATAATAACAACAACAATAACAGTAATAGTAACAATCATCAGGGCCTCCACTGAACGAGTGTTTTGCACACTTATTCGGTGCTGTACTGTACAATGTCGGGGGTCAATCCCAGCTGGAGGTGGGTGTTTAACTGCCTTTAATACTACCTGCCCGCCCATGCGCGTGCAAGCAGGACACTGCAAAATATAAATACATTATGTCTTCACCTTTTACTTCATCAATGTTCCCTCGATAACGTACACCTGATCACTCATAAACATTGCCATTCCATCACAACAGGCTACAGTAATATCAAGCACTACTCAGTACAGTAAACACACACACACACACACACACAATTTTTTGTGCCAATGCTCAGGTTTGGGGGGGTGACCTCTCCAGTAATTTAAAGAGACATCTTGGCCCAACGACCTTCGGATTAGTTGACCTTCTGGACTCTTAAAACAAAGCCTGGGAGTGTGTTAGTAGAGCTTCTCACATGGGATAAAGAGTGTGCAAGCATACAAACATATGCATGTACAGAACGATTTAGCTTATGCATAATATTACTATTTCCATTACTGCTATTGTCTAAATTATTCAGCCCGTTACAAAAAGCACTATATTATCCCATTTACTGTCCCTGCCCAGATTATCAACTCCTGGACTACCCTGCCATCACGTTCCGGACTATCGGTGGTGTACTGGACCTCTACATGGTACTGGGCCCTGAACCTGAGAGCGTGGTAGCCCAGTACACCAGCCTCATACACCGCCCTGTTATGCCACCATATTGGGCACTTGGCTTCCAGTTGTGTAGGTAAGCACCAGGTGAATTGGTAGTATTAGGTACCAGTAGATCTGTGTTCGTATTAGGGGAATGTTAATATTAAAGAGACATTAGTATTAGATGTACTGGTGCTGTGGTGATAGATGGAGTAAAGATTGGTTAGACCGTTAGTGGTACATGTATTAGGTGGACTGGTGACGGTGATGAACAGACAAATTTTGGCACTAGGGGGAGTAATGTTAGCATTTAAGATGACTCGCATTGGTGTACTGGTGGTTGTAGTGGTGCTGACTAAAACAGTACTGGTATAAGGTGGAGGAGTGCCAACATTAGGGTAACGGGTAATAGTATTTGTATGAGGTGAGTATATTGGTACTGTGGGATTAGTGTTTAACCTCTCAGTCAGAGCACAGACGATTATTTTTTCAGAGCACTCTAGTATTGAAGGGCTAATGATGGCTGTACCTAACCCTTCCAGTAAGAAAAGCCTCTCTTGAGATGAAGAAAACCGTCTGGAGGCAGCGTGAATAAAGGAGAAAGTACGAATCGTCAGGTCCAAAGAATTAATATTACGTGAATTGTACTTGTATTAGATGAACTGGCAGTGACGGCATTGGTGGTATTAAGTGGAGTGTAGTTAATATTAAATCAGCTCTTACTGAAATGAAATTGGTGTTACTGGGTAGATTACTGGTATTGGCATTAGGTGGGGGAATGATGGTACTGGTACTATAGAGGATTGGTGGCGGCATTAGGTGGGATAGGATTAGCATTACATGGATTGGTACGAGTATTGGGTGGGCCAGTAGTGCAGTAGGTGAAGTAGTATTGGTATTATATTGATTGGTATTAGTATTAGGTGGACTCATGTTGGTGCTGGAGCTGAATGATATTGGCATTACATGGACTAGTGGAGAGTACCAGACTAGAGTGACTGGTGCAGTGGAGTGTGTGAATTGGGATTGTCTGGAGAGAGCTAGGATGTGAAGGAAAATTTGGTGGAAGAGTGGGGAGAGTTACTGAGGATGAATGATGGATGTACTGGAATGAATGAAAGAAGTATTGGATGAATGAAGGATGCATTGGGATGAATGGAGGGTGCACTGGGATGACTGGAGGATGCACTGGGATGGGTGAAGGATGTACTGGGATGGGTGAAGGATGCACTGGGATGAGTGAAGGATGCACTGGGATGAATGAGAGGTGCACTGGTACTGATGATTGGAAATGGGGTGCAGTGGGGATTGGAGTGAGGTGCCTGAGCTAGGAATAAACTAGGGTAAATATTTTGTAGTGTGTGTGTGTGTGTGTGTGTGTGTGTGTGTGTGTGTGTGTGTGTGTGTGTGTGTGTGTGTGTGTGTGCGTGTGTGTGTGTGTGTTTGGAGGATTTGGTAGTAGCAAGAAGAATATAAAAATGATGTCACCCTGCTTTCTGAAGGCGGCATGGTGAAAGTTGTGCTAGAATGCCGTAACTGCCACCAAACGACCAAAAAGGCAGGTTGAATCGGGAAAGGGAGAGGATAGGCGAAAAAAAGAAGACAGAAAAAGTAAAGGACAGGCAAGGAAAAGAGCGGTGACATGATGAAGGGAAACAAAATGAGAAAAAGAGAAAAAAAAAGTAACCAGTGTTTTGCATTTCTGGAACCTGTTAGCAGGCAGCAGAAGTAATTTAACTTGGAGCCACATTTACAATCATCACAGATCAAAATAATGACAGATCATTTTCAGCTTCATCGAGAGAGAGAGAGAGAGAGAGAGAGAGAGAGAGAGAGAGAGAGAGAGAGATCTGGCATTTGTGTTACTGGTTAACCCCTTCATTCCTGTAACATTTTTTTTTTTTAATTACCATCTTTTCCTGCGGTCTCCATAACGCCTGTTTTTAACTTTGTTAGGACCTCATATTTTAAAGTTCTCTCATAAGCTAAGTAAAACCATACCGCGACAGCAAGAATAAAACATAAATGCTTAATGCCAAGGGTGTGCAGGAGTTAACGGAAGAACATTACGATGTTGCATGTCAGCGCTGTTTGCATTACAGTTATGGACATCTTATCTCAGTAGCTGGAGATGGGATTCTTGACGTTATTTACGGTCGATTGCCCGTCGTCCCCAAGATCTGCTTTTGCAGGAAGAACTAATGATATGGGAATATTATGAACTCCTGTTGTACTTCCTGGCAAAACACTGCGCAGGTGTAATTGCTAATTTATTAGAAATGTGTTTGTGCCTCTGACTCTGTCCACCTTTGCTTGTGTTATTTTTAAAAACACAACAGGCCTGTGGTAACTGTCCATTCTATTGATTTGTAGGATTGTAGGTACCCTCCACCTCTAATCATCCCAATACCCTCTAACTCCGATGATATCCTGTTTGCAATGTTCTCGCTGTCACCAAGTAATTGTGTTCAAGCTAAGAGAGACTTTGAGGACCGAGAGGTAAAACAGAGCCTTCATTTACTCAGTCACTACGAGAGGTCTGCTCTAAACTGAATAACTTGTTTAGTGCTAATAAGGAGAGAATTGGAAATTAACAAGTCATCGAAATCAAACGGCAAGCATATTTGTACATGAAACTGTTGCCACCAATTTAAGGCACCCCAGTCCTTAAATCTGGCACATTTTTAAAGAAAGTGTAATCTAGCCGCTTTTAGAGGATAAACTCTTATATTCAAGTTAAGAAAAGCCTCTCATACAAATCGAGTTAATAGTAAACCAGCATGCAAAGAAGTTTCTTCAAAGCCGAATTAAATCGCCTGATGCTTGCAGAAGTACAACAAAAATGTCACCCTTGCCAACCACACTTTCAGCAACTTCAGTATGGTGGCATCTTACATATATTTGCTATCCTCGTGCGATTTTATGTAGTCTAGGAGGGAGTTTTCTAGGTGAAGGGTTTTTATATAGACAAAGCTAGCCCTTTCATTGCTACATCAAAAGTAACCTGTTGAAAAGACATCATCATACTGAAGAGGTTAACCACTTCTGTTTGATGGCATAGTATCTATTATAATCTTATTGTCTGTAGAAAACAACTAAAAAAATCCCTCGGAAACTGAATGAAATAGTCTGTCAATAGCAATAATAAAACAAGAAAAAAATTTGGCCCCGTACTAAAGGTCTTAAAGGTGGAGTGTGACCCCTAGTATGACAGGTTTCCCCCAAGCTAACAAAAAATCCTCTGACATTAGCAAGAATATTATCATCCCTTCCATTACGATGACGTCATTCTTCACTTCATTCTTGTAAGTTCCAGACGGTTCTGATAAGACTTCAACTCCCCTATTAACCACTTCAGTCCGGTAACATTATTAAAGTTCGTTCTTGATACACTGTTCGTTGACAAATTGGAGAAAGAAACACCGATGTGGGACTTAGTGTGTATTGACGTTTCGCCTCATGGCTTCCTCAGAATACAGTTGCTGAATATACACCACATTTCCTGTATATATAGCAGAACTAGGCAGTGGGTGTGGGGGGGGGTTAGGTATTGGCTAGGGATGGTAGGGGACAGGTAGGGTAAGGAAGGTGAGGTCCATGAGGCGAAACGTCAATACACACTAAGTCCCATATCGGTGTTTCTTTCTCCAAGTTCGTTCTTGCTAATAACAGGACATTTTAGTCAAGTTAGCAAGTGTCTCTGGTACTGAAGGGATTACTGGAGGCTGTGTCTACCCCGTCCTGTCGGAAAAGTACCTCCAAAGTTTGATATAGCATCAAAAAGTAGCCAGAATAAACAAGTACGTCATTGGAGTGAATTGATTAAAGGCGTCGATGAGTGCTGTATACATCACATCAGGTTAAAAAAAATCTCGTCTTCGCTGAATAAAATCGTCTGACGATAATAAGAACAAATAAATAAACGCCCCAATGCTGGAGGTTTAACGGAAATAGTTACAGACCTCTTCACTGCGAAAGGCTTTCAGAGTTTGATCAAAACTGTCTGGTTGCGTGTGTGTGTGTGTGTGTGTGTGTGTGTGTGTGTGTGTGTGTGTGTGTGTGTGTGTGTGTGTGTGTGTGTTTCTACTGTGGAATTTAAACGTACATTAGTTGCAGCAAGAGGGCTCTAAATGAGAGTATTGTCGTAGTTTAAAGTGGCTAAAGTGGCGCCCCTGATGGCTAAGATTAGAACAAATAAAGTCACTAATCGTGCATTTCAACTGGGTAGAGCTTTTACAGCAGAGTTTGAATTTTGCTCTACAAGCATATCAATATTATTATAACAGGTAGGGAAGTTTGGTGGTTTGGTGATGTGGGTGACTGAATGTGGGATGTGAATGTGGTGGGGCAGCGTGGGTGGGTGAGTGGGTGGCCATGAATGTGGGTGGGTGGGCGGGAGGAGTGGATGAGTGGGTGGACAGGAGTGGGTGTAGGTGGGTGGATAGGGAGGGTGAGTGGGCAAATAGGTCCATGGGGAATCCGTGAGTGAGAGAATGGGTAGGGTGGATGGACGACTGTGAGTGGGTGGGAGGGTGGGTGAATGGGCAGGGTGGATGGTTGGATGGGAAGGATGGGTGAATTGGTAGGGCACTGTGTTTAGTAGTGGGAAAATTGGTCCATGAGTAATTGGTGCGTGGATGAGTGGAAGGCAGGGTGAATGGGTGAGTGTGGATTCATGGGCATTGTGGGTATGAGCATGGTAGGTGGGAAGGGTGGGAAAGGTAGGTGGATGGGAAGATGGGCCAGAAGGCAGGGCGGGTGAGTTGGTAAAGCGAAAGTAGGTCAGTAGGGAATAGGTATATGTTGGAAACAGATCCATGGTAGGAATAAGTCCATAGGGAATATTTCCCTCACAAAACGGGGTCCAAGGAAGAACACATGTTCAGTGGGTAATATGGGACTCCAAGGGTCGTATTCCAAAGGGGGGTGACTCCCAAGGGTTCCGCTCAGTGTCGTATACATGGTCATAAATTTTTAACCGGTCAGCTCTGGATTTCCTACTGGTAAATAAATAAATAAATAAATATATATATATATATATATATATATATATATATATATATATATATATATATATATATATATATATATATATGTAAAACCTGATAGGTAGATATATTGACATATGGACATATAGATAGCTAGACAGCTGTGTACGTATATACAGAACATAATCATATTTCCATCTACCTTTCCTAATCACAGATACGGGTACGGGTCCCTTCAGGCGTTACAGGCGGCAGTGAACAGAACCAGAGAAGCAGAAATCCCACACGTAAGTTAAGTCTGTCTGTCTGTCGGTCTATTATTCTGTGTGTGTGTGTGTGTGTGTGTGTGTGTGTGTGTGTGTGTGTGTGTGTGTGTGTGTGTGTGTGTGTGTGTGTGTGTGTATTCCTTTTCTCTCTTGTCATTCTGAACAGTTCATGGGGATATGTGTAAATACGAGTGAATCCAGTCCCTTCCTCTTTTGTGAACAGCGCGTCTTTGTGCAGCACTATGACGACGAACACTTGAATACACAAAGCAGATCTGTTTGAGTGTGTGAGATTACGTATCTAGATTCCTCGTCCAAAAAGCTCGATTTAGTTTAGATTTACCCATTTTATAGTTTAGATTTACCCATTATCACACCCTCCATGTACACCATCCAACACGGTCATTTTCATCACCTCTTTGCTCTCCTCATCCCCATTTGTCAACTTTTCAGATTGCTATTTCATTAGTGCATAACTTTGCATACATAGTTTACAGTCTGCCATTTTTATTCATATATGAGCACAATATTTTCCATACTCATTCATTACATTCTCTCCATTTTCCAGAGTGTCCTGTTTTCAGATAAATTTGTATTGGTTTTCTTTCCACATCTTTCTTTGACCTTTCCCTTCTTTATGATTACATTTTGTACATACTTACTGCACTTAGTTTATTATCATTCATCAGAGTTATTTTCTTGCATATACCCCATCCACCAGTTTTTTACTGCTCTCTCTGCTTCCATCTCCCTCAATAGTGTTTGTTTCTTCCCACCTGACATCGTTGTAGTTCCACTCATAATTTGTGGTTATTAACCATTCTTTATCCCCACCAAAAAGTTGAAGACCATCGGTTTCCATTTTACAGACAGTAAAATGCTTATATTCATCTGCCAATGTTTTGTTTTAATTTTTTCTGCTACTCTTTCTTCATTCGGAATAACTCATTCACCATTTTTCCATATTCCTTCTCTGCTTCATTTTGCATAATGAAATCCTATAATTAGGTAACCCTCTATGTACCTTCACAACTGTCACGTCAGTAAGACACCCAAGCAACCTTCTCGGTAAGCACATGAACAGTTAGGATTCTGTCAGTGTTCACCGCAAACTTTTTGTACTTATTGTGATAATGTATCAAATTGTGGTTTAAGCATGAATTACTGATACAAAATATCATTTTCCTCTGGTGCTCAGAAATCACCCATCACATTATTCACAGAAGCTGTGCCATCACCCATTACGCTCACAATAACCTTTTGGGATGCAATGTTACTCTTCTAGTTGAATACAAACCTTTTCTCTTTTTTCATACAATATACAATATTCAGAGCTACTTTCACCATGTACAACTTAGGTCTGACGGTCAAACTCTTTAGTTTTTCTATTCACACTCATACTTTCTTATCTGGCATCCATCAGTCATCAGTATAATAACCCTGTCTTTACTCCTTTCAAGAGTGCTAATAACAGATCCTGTACATTGCCTATATGAAGCTGTTTTACTATTTTGTCTTTGCGTTCTGTAACAGTGGGATAAAATGTGATACTACTTTCCAATAAGCTCATATTAAAAAGGTTTCATGCTATTTTGATTAATGCAGGATAAAGATATAATATTTGCTATGTAATCTAACACATTTGCCTTAAGTGAAAAAAAACGAGTAGCAAAGGTGATTACATCGATCACCTACACACAAACACACACACACACACACATATATATATATATATATATATATATGATAGATTGATAGGTAGATGGATATAGATATATTTGTTCTAGTTCAGTCTTTATATCAACTCCACAACGACCATGTACCTCTTATGCTTTTGAAGAGGGGTTATAAGTCTTGGAACTTTCCATTTCAGCTTCTGCAGGCTAACGCACAGCATTTGTGCGTTCTTGTTTACTATTACCGGTGACCTCAAAAGACTTTCGGCCAGTGACCTCAAATGACCTTGGAGGTCAACCTCACATAGCCTGTGTCCGAACTGGAGGTCACGTGAGTCTGCATGCCAAAAAATGGGCAGCT
>NC_137010.1:37598152-37710652 GCF_032717465.1 Coenobita brevimanus
TCCCTGTTCTTCTCCAACTAATTTCTCTGTTCTTTCTCTAACTCTGTCAATAAGTATCCTACCATATACTTTTCCTATTATACTAAGAAGACAAATGCCCCTATGATTACCACACACTTCTTTTTCCCCTTTTCCTTTGTACAAGGGAATAATTATACCTGACTTCCAATCCTCCGGGACTCTACCTTCCTCCCAGGCCAATCTGCACATCTTCCACATCCATTCTACTACTATCTCTCCCCCATGCTTCAGCATTTCACCACACACTCCATCAATTCCTGGGGCTTTCCCCGATTTAACTTTCTTCGTTGCTTCCACAACGATCTTTCTATCTATCTATGTGTCTATCTATATCTGTCTGTCTGTCTATCTTTCTATCTGTCTCTGTCTGTCTGTCTCTCTCTCTCTCCATTATATATGGGGGGCGCGGTAGCACAGTGGTAGCGCGCTGAGCGTGTGATCGGGAGGTCACAAGTTCGACCCTCGCCCGGGCTACCGTTGCCGGGAGGGGTAGCTCCCTCCTGTAACCCCAGTTGGGCTATATTGCCTTAGTTGCCTAGCTCTGGGAATTCATTTCTCCATTTTTCTCCAGTATATATAATAATAAAGGCGTGTTTGTATGTTTGTTACCTATATACTCGGCTTCCTTAGGGTTTACTCCCACGTATGATACATATTCTGAATCAGCATGATCCAAGGAGTGTTTTGGTATATAATTTATTAGGATTAATTGTATGTTACATAACTATATTAGGTATATTGGCCGAAGGCCCAATCAGCCCTCTGCAGGAGCTAGCCGAAATGTCCGCCCTCCGGGAGGACCCTTTTTTAGCTAGTATATATATATATATATATATATATATATATATATATATATATATATATATATATATATATATATATATATATATATATATATATATATATATATATATATATATATATATTGTTCAGTCGTGAGCAAGAGTAAACCTACTTTCTTTTTTTGCCCTTACCGCACATTAGAGCGTGTCTGTCACTCTCTTTCCAGATACATATGAAAGAGAGTCATTTATGGGGAGCGAAACATATCAGGTTTCTCTTACCCTAATGATATTATCCAGGAAAGGAAAATTAGAAGCAGAGGAGAGGGATCAGGTGAACCCCAACTGTGTGAATGTGTCCCATCTTTCACTCATACCACCTGACTCCCTCTTATCTGTGCCTCACAGAGCACCGTCACATTATATCTTCTTTGTGGTAACAAAAATGTAAAAAGAGGTCATGTACTAGGAAAATTAAGTCGTAATATCTCACCCAGGATTCTGCCGCCTCTCCCGAGACGTGACCTTTCATTTAACTCATCTCCGCCAGCCTCTTTCCATCTCTGACTCATTTTCTCTTTCTGAAAAATTAATTCTTTCAGTAAGATTATATATATATATATATATATATATATATATATATATATATATATATATCGTTCTTGCCACTGACAGGCGGTTTTATTTAATGTGGGGAAGACCTCTAGAAGGAAAGGGCTTAACAAAAGCTACATGTATACCCCAATTCGAGAAGTCTCTCCTAAGGCTAATACAGTCGTCTTTCGGGTCCAAGAGAAAATGTGAAGACGTCCTCGCATTGAAGGGATAAACCTCTTCAACTGCTTTACACCTTTAATTCTTTATGCTTCCTACCACGAAACAGTTTTTCTTTGGGAAATAATTGTCGAGATGCATAGGTTTTATTTGCTATCTATCTATCCGTAGCCAGACTCCATTATCCCATAAGGGGTGGCCGTTTGACTTTGGGTTAGATATTTTACTGGGAGGGGCACTAACCCTTCGCCAACTCACATATTGACATGTAGGGAGTACATATGGGTTGGTTATATGGTTACCATCCAGCATTGTAAATGGCTTCGTGGCTTACAGGAAACCATTAGGCTTGTCACTCAATGTAAAGCCACCTGACAAGGAAGTAAGAGCAATAAAAAGTGAGAGGAAAGATGGGAGAAATGGGATGAGAGGAGGGCAGGTACAGAAAACGAATGATAAAGGTTAAATAGGTAAGCAGCACTACATCATGAGAGTGGATGATGGTCGCCATCACCTGCCACCTGCAGTAAGAAAAACCTTGAGGCACATATTCCAAGTATCAGTAAATCAAATCCCAAAGAATTTTTCAGTTACATAAGAAGCAAAAGATAATAACTCCATCAATCGGTCCCTTAATCACAGATAACGGAGAGCACACTGATGATGAAACTACAATGGCGAAAATTCATAATACTTTCTTCGCGTCAGTATTTACAACAGAAAATATACATAAGATTCCTGTTTCCCCCATTCCCATAGAAGAGGGTAACATAATCACTGACATTACAGTTAGCGATCGTGACGTACTGCTTGCAATAAACAAATTAAAAGAGAATAAAACACCAGGACCGGACAAAATATCTCCAAGTGTATTGAAGAAACTACAGAATGAAATATCAAAGCCTTTATCTGAACTATTTAACTTATCATCACCTAAGAGCAGTAAGGTGCCACATGAATCGAAGCTTGCTAATGTAACCCCAATATTCAAAAAGGGCAATAGAGCTCAACCAGAAAACTACCGCCTAATTTAACGTTGGTGGTTTGCAGATTGCTTGAAACTATTATCAGAGACAAGTTTGAGAAACACTTAGAAACAAACAACCTCATAAAAGATTCGCAACATGGTTTTCGTAATAATTGCTCTTGCCTCACGAATTTGCTTGACTTTTTCAATGATATACTGAACATGTACGACGAGACTAAATCTGTTGATGTGGTCTACCTCGATTTGCAAAAGGCTTTTGACAAAGTTCCACGCAAAAGACTCCTTCAGAAGCTAAAGGCACATGGTTTCAGCGGCAGTGTTCTCGGGTGGGTAGAAGATTGGCTCACCGGACGAAAACAAAGAGTTGTAATAAATGGAAAAGAGTGACTGGATAAACGTTACAAATGGAGTGCCACAGGGTTCAGTGTTAGGTCCCATTCTTTTCTTAATATACGTAAATGATATTGACGAAGGATTGTGTTATAAGATTTCAAAATTTGTTGATGATACTAAAATAGGTAACAGAGCAGATACAGCACTGCAAAGGCAGGCAATTCAGAGAGATCTTGGTCAACTGTTTAACTGGGCCCGAGTCTGGCAAGTGGATTTCATAATTATTAAATGCAAAGTGCTAAACAGTGGCAGTAAAAATGCAAGAGCTAGTTATAGCATGAATAATGTCCAACTTCATAGGGTAAACCATGAAAAAGACTTAGGAGTTATAATAACGGACGATTTGAAACCAAGCAAACAAGAAAAAAGCCATTAAATTGTTTGGATTCATAGGCAGAGCATTTGAATATATATCCGATACTATTGTCCCCACTTTGTATAATTCCTTTGTACGCCCACACTTGGAGTATTGCGTTCAGTTTTGGTCACTGTATTATAAAAAGGATATGGAAAAGCTTGAAAGAGTGCAACGAAGGATGACAAAGATGATCCCTAGATTGAGAAATAACCCGTACGAGAAACGTTTAGAAGCCCTGAATCCCTTTACCCTAACTAAACGGAGGATACGAGGAGATTTAATTCAAGTATTCAAAATATTCAAAGGACATGATAACATGGCTGTCGATAAATACTTCACAGTTGATCACTCGAATTATACTAGAGGCAATGGGCATAAAATAATTAGCAAACGATTCCAGTTGCATGAACCTAAGCATTTCTTCTTCAATAGAGTTGTAAATATGTGGAATAAATTGCCCTCCAACTTAGTAAATTGCAATGCAGTACAAACCTTTGCCTGGATAAGTATTTGTCGTCTAACCCCCAGCTTAATATGTTTACTCCTGAATAAAATACTTGTGTATGTATAATTTTCTATTTTATTTTATTTTAGTTTTTTAGAGCCTGGATCAGTTTATTAAATGCAAATATAGTATATGCACAGACTAGGGTATGCACAGATAGCCCTGAGTTAACGGTCACTACTCATACTTTCGACTTGTGATGGGCTGTGGATCACTGAGGGTCCTGTTAGTTAGGTGACCACCAGCAGGATTTTTTTTAATGTACCAGGGGTCACTGCTTCAGGAGGTGACTTGTGTGCTTGTCCTGCATGGGAAAGTTCATAGTCTCAGTGGAATGAACGGAGCTAGGGGTTGATTGACTGCTGCCTGCCTTAATAGTGCCAGGCAGGGCTGCCACACCACCCCTGAACATGCACACTGTGCACAGTGCAAATTCCAAGCTGTGTCCGCAGACGCCCTGTTAACTCAACGTACCCGTACATAGTGTCATGCATTAGTTATTTATTTATTTGATTATTCATTTTACTTTACTACCTTGTCTTTCAGGTTATTTATAGTGGTAGCTTATAGATAATGTATTACAGAATGTAGCTTTTCCTTTTCAGTCTTTCCTATGAAATTTCCATGTCAGTTTTTCCATGCTGCATTTCTTGCCAGTTTTAACTGGAGGGTTTGGAGGCGGGGGGAGCTTTCTTGCTTTACTATCCTTATCCTTTAGCATGTAGAGTTAGATCTCGTAGTCATAGTCTACTCTGTAGCAAACAGCCTCGAAAGGACCATAAGGTCTGTTGCTGTTTGCTTTCCTTTGTGCTCCTTTATACTCCTTTGTACACTTAGGTTTGATATTGCTTACGTTTATCTCTCTGCTACGAGAGGTTTCCTTAACCCCTAAAGTCCGTTCATCATCGATCGATGTGTGTTAGACAAGGTACGGTCAGTCCGGTCCACATCGATATAGCAGGAGCCACAAAAAAGTGAGTAAAGGTTGCCAGGCGTCTTTAATGACGTAAATGGAAGCTAGCAAATGGGAACAACAGTATCTGGTGGTGTCTGGCATGATTGGTCCCCCTAGATAAGGTGGGAGGCCCCTTCCCCCTTGGCCATCTCTCCATCTTCATCTGCCCCATTAGATTATCCACTCATTGTCTCCTCCCACCCACATCTCCCCCATTCCCCGTCTATGCCATTGTGAGAGTGTATAGTAGGCATATTCCCTCCTTATGTAGTGCCACAAATTTAGTATTCATGTATATGTTTAGAGGTACTGTAATTTCTAAGTTAGATAGGGTGTAATCTGAATATTAGTCTATAAGGTTCCTGTCCTATGTAGTAGTTCATGTGTTAATGATCGATGTAGGGATAGCTTTATTTTTATATGTATACATCTCTGTATCTATGCATAGGTAGTGTAACTGTAAGTGTTGAGCTATGGGAGTTCATCCATCTGGTAGAGTAATGAATAACAGATGCGTGCAACCTTCCCCTTGCTTGTGCGTCATTGCCAGGTGCCAAGTTTAAACCTTAAACAGAATAATAATGGGTATGCAATTCTTTCCGTATCATTGTTGTGAAATGCTTACTAATGAAGCTGCTAGAACCCAAATATGTGATATTAATAGTCAAAAAAAAGGCCAAAATAATGTAATTTGTGAGGACCAAATAGTCCCGCTCGCCTTAGCCGTCACTAGATGGCATAAGCTACCCCAAACTCAAGGCGGGATGGCAGTAAATTCAGTATTTAAATGTAGTAAGGATTGAATCCCAAATTTTCCCCAATTCAATCAAAAGTCCTAACGTCATGTGTACACTACTATATAAATAGTGAAGAGAATTAAAACCCACCATATCGCAAAAACACAGTCTTATTTGATCTAGGAGTAGCGTCCGTCCCTGCCCGACAATGCCACATTCACTACTCAGACATGGTGGATAACAGACGTTGATTCAGGTGAGCTGTACACATTCTTCCTTTCTCCCTCCCCCCCTTGTTTGTTTAATCCTTACTTGTCATGAACCATATGAAGTAATGTTGTTAAAAGCTTAACGTAGACATTCGCTACTCAGACATGGTGGATAACAGACGTTGATTCAGTTCACAGACACCGTGACGTCGGGGGTGTGCACGAGGCCATCATGTGATATTGCCCATAGACTTGTCGTACGAGTACACACACTCTTACACTACCCATGAATAGTTTATAAACTGAATGTAATAGAAATTGTATTATGAATCAATCAGGTGAACCTTTTTTTATAGTAGATAAGGTACAGAAGTTTGAAAGTTAATGTTGTCATGTAACGGAAAGGCGAATTCAAACTCATCAACCGTTTTCTTTCTCTTATATTAATATGTTAGGAATATTGGAAGCGTTGAAGGGAACTTAGTGGTTGTGAGAAAAATGTGATTTTTGAGTTGTTCCTCGAGGCTGAACAAGCCCGAGTGATTATGAATTATTGGTGATTATGCATTAATGATGATTATGAATTATTAATGATTATGAATTAATAGTGATTGTGAATTATTAGTGAATTGTATGATGAGTTTATACTGCCCAGACGAAATAGAACACGAGTGATTATTTTTGGTTCGAGGCTATGCCAGCCCGAAAAGACAATTCATGCCAATAAATGTCCCCAGTCTTGAGGCTATTGTCGAGCCCAAGAACTACCGATAATAAAGAGTGTGGTATGATGACCTCAGAAATCACTGTTGAATATTCAAATTGTTTCGCTTGATAACAGTACTGTATGATTTTCGCCCAAACCATGGCTTTAATTTACAACCCTTTTACATATGATTAAAGGTCATGTAATTCAAAAATGTCTGTTGATTAACAAGTATAGAATTATTAAAGTAAAGTATATGTCATTTTGATACCCAATCAAGGGAATTATGTCCTCTCACGCATAACTCACTCCCCTTCCAGTTCAAGATTCCTTCGCTTTGGGAACAACTAAATCACGTGGTACTGACTTATTTTCGACTCGGCCAAAACTACAAACGCTACCAAAACTATGTGTTAAACAATTAACCTTTATCATTCAAAGTCGAAGTGCTAACCCCCCCTCTTTGTTTTTACTGAGGTGAATATTTTATCAGTCATTGAGGGGAGACTAATAGCACAGTGGTAGCGCGCTGGACTTGTGATCGGGGGATTGCAAGTTCGAGCCTCGCCCGGGCTGCCGTGCCGGGAGGGGTAGCTCCCTCCTGTAACCCTAGCGGGGCTATATAGTCCAATACAGGGCTTAGCTCGGGGGAACTCCATTTCTCCCATTTTTGAGGGGAGACTAAGTTGAGTACCATTTGTATTATCAACGAGTAAGTTAAACAGAACCAACAACGGTGGGAATAAAATATTTGGCATTACACTGATGAACAATAACGGTGTGACAAAATAATCCCTGGCGTTACACTGGTGGCAATAGCGGTGGGATATTCATCGTTCCCCAATTAGTGGCGTTGGTGAGAAAGTGAAGGGAAGTGACTAGCAAACAGAGTGAGAATGTTAAGGGTAGCATTGGTTGGTCATTCCCAAATACCTCCGCAACTCTATGTGCATTGGAGTGGGAATGTGACCTTGTATTTTTGTGGATTGGAGGTAATGATATTGACCAAAATACTACCCCTCAAGAAATTTTTCGTAGAATAAAGACTGTTACCAGGGAGCTAGAGAAACGATGCTGCGCCAGGGTGATTGTTTGTCAAGTAGAACCAAGAGTGTACCAGGGAGCAAGTGCTCCTATTTCATCCGAGGACTATAAAACCGTAAGGAACTCGATCAATAAGAAAATTCGCCGAAGCTTGCCTAATCAAAACCTGCAATTTAACAAGGCTTACTATAGTAATAATCTAGCTGATGGAGTACACTGGAGAGGCGCAGTTAGACAGCAAGTGGACGCCAAAATTATGAAAATTATTGAGGCCTACAGATACGATGGAAGTGACTAGACTTACTCAGGGGTAATGAAGGTGTTCACAAAACAAAATCCACAATTATTTTACAAACACCAAAAAGAGAGAAAACATTTCAAAATTCAATTTTTCTGTGTAAGGGTAGAAAAGAAAATTAGGGTAACCATGTCTCTGTATGGACAATTATTTGGACAATCGCAGCCGGAAGCTGATCGTCCGTCACAAGCAGTGAGAGATCATGTACTATTCAATTAGATGAGGCGGATGAGCAATTCGGTACTGCGAATAGAACGTTGCCTTCACACTCGACCCCTTGTTTGCACACCATGACTTCACGGGTCTCTCTCACAAAGCCGCGCGATATTCCAATCTTGGAATTAAATCATCTTCAAGGGATAGAGGCCACATCTCGCCTCGAAATGTTTTGTGAGGCAGTTGAGCAAGTTGATACCAGTAATGCAATCAGAATCCAAGTTGCCAAAAGTCGGATGGGTTCCGAACTGGCCACTTTCATCCATAATTACCAAAAGAAACATTTTGCACTGTCATGGCCCGAACTAAAAAAATTCTTGAGCGCGGAGTTTACCATTGAATTGAGTGTAGATCGAGCATGGCAAGAGCTAGAAAGCATGACTTATGATTGGGAAGAGTCACTCCAGGCGTTTGTACATAGGTTCATGTGTAAGCATGCGGCTCTTGAAACGAAGATTCCAAAAGAAAGGTTTCCCTCGCAAGATAAATGAATTAAGAAGAAATTGTGGTATGGTCTTCCGCTCGAGTCCAGGGAAAAATTGGAAGTTTACCTTGATGACGGATATCTACTCCGTAAATTCACTGACAGGATCGAAAATGAGAGGCAGCTTCTCGAAGAGAGGTACACCACCCGAGTTAATGCAATGCCGGATAGGGACAATAAAAGTGAAAATCCCTCCAACACAAATGTAGTGGATACTCCATCAAGACCATCCCATGATAACCGTCAACCCGAGTCAGACAAGGAAGTGACTGAATTGAGAGCTCAATTAAGGGGTTTGAAAACAAATTTAGAACAACTCAACCAAAAACAATCTACTCCTCCCTGTAACACCGAAGCGAAAATACTGTAGTTATTGTCTGAAGAGTTCACACACGTTGCAAGAATGATGGGCAAAACCACCACTAGGCCACTGTTTTGATTGCCGTAGGTTGGGATGTCGTAGAGGCAGTCATGATTGCCCAGGTCGCATAAACCACAGCGCAGCGATGCGGAGCAATAACAGATTTCACCCACCCAGTCCAAATGCGAGGCAGACCGCCAACCAAACAAAGCTCCCCGTCAGTCTATTTGACTAACCGCAGGCATAACATCGCCCACGATAAGCGTCAGTGTGAATAATAAAGTAGTGGAAGCTGTAGTTGATACAGGGAGTGGTTACACCTTACTTAAAGAGGCCACCATGAAGTGGTTAGGAACAGAAATAAACACAAGGAGAAATCCACCGAGATTACAGGGAGTCACAGGAGCGCCGCTCCGTATCCTGGGTATGGTCAAAGTAGAGATCAGAGTGGGAGATAAGAAAGTTCATCAACTGTGGTGTCCAGTCGTCCCGAACGCCTACTTGACTACTGAAATGTAAGTTGGGATGTGATGTCCTCGGACAATCTCCGTTGATCTGGAATGGTGCGCAACGAGCGCTGATGTGGGGAGGAGCCCCGTACATCGTAAACTATGTTCCGCGGTGGAAAGGAAAAGTTGAGCGAGTCCAGGCCACACCTATCAGGGCCGTCAGGAACCCTCAACAGTTGAAACAGGTTAATCTCTTAACAGTAGAGAGAGTCACCCCATATCAAACCAAATTCATAGCCGTGCCAGTCAGTGAGGAGCCTAAAACCACTTTACTGTTCTACCCACAAGCGCATTTCAGTCATAATAGTCACCCTTACATATTACAAGTGAATTCAGAGGGTTTAGTCTATTTACCCCTCAATAATAGAGCTAAACAAGATAAACTGTTTCGGAAAGGTACCATTCTAGGCTCATATGAAATTATTGACGACCCTTCTGAAAGTACAGTCAGCTCAGCTACCAAAATTCGTAATGACCTGATCCCTACCAGTGATCGAACTGATGTTCGACTCCGAAAGCTAATTGACGAACAGACATGGCCTCACTTAGCTTTAGCTCAACAAGAAGAACTAGCTAACGTAATTCTGCAACACGATCCCCTCTTCATTTTGGAAAAAGGAGAACTAGGAATCATCAGCGGCCCCCCACAGCCGTGGACCGATCTATCGATATCCTGAACAAGCTAAACGGGTGATCGCTGAAATGTTGCAAGACATGGAAGAGAGAGAAATTATTGAAAGATCAACGGCTGCCTGGTTATCTCCTATTGTATTAGTTAACAAACCGGACAGCAGTAAGCGCATGTGTTTAGATTATCGCCATGTTAATCAACATCTAGCCACGGATATCTATCCACTGCCCAGACTAGAAGAATTAGTCGAGCAAGCCGCAGGTCATAATTACTATGTGACTCTTGATATGCATGAGGCTTATTTTCAAATCATGTTGGACGAGGAGAGCAGTGATTTAATCACATTCAATGATGGAGTCACCCTTTACAGATTTAGGCGCTTACCATTCGGACTAAAATGTTCACCAGCCATATTTTCCCGACAAATGCAAGACATTCTTATTCCATTGTTGAAACAAGGCTGGGTAAAGAATTATTTGGACGATTTAATAATTTGGGCTGATGACTTCCCCATGTTGTTGAGTCGCTTACAGCAACTAGTCACTTTACTGACACAGAATGGGGCCAAGCTAAATTTAAGCAAATGTACTTTTGGATTAAAAGAAGTAACCTTTCTTGGCCATAAAATCTCAGCGGCTGGGAGTAAACCGGACCCAAAAAACATAGAGGCTATCAACAAAATGAAAAGACCCACAAAAGTCAAAGAAGTCCAGAGATTCCTTGGGATGTGTGGGTTCTACCGAAAACACGTACCTTCGTTCGCAAAAATAGCAGCTCCCCTTACTAACTTAACAAGATCCGGAGTAGCGTTCGAATGGTCAGACGAGTGCCAATCTGCGTTTGTTCAATTGAAGTGGTAAGAGCTTGTGTGACTCGACCATTCATTGTAACCACCGGCGCGAGCAACACCCATATTGGTGGCGTATTGAGCCAGATACAACCAGACAACTCCAACTTACCTATTGGTTACTTTTCCAAAAAGCTCAATCCTTGAGAGAGAAAATATTCCGCAACTGACAAAGAAGCATTGGCTGTCGTTCTCACATGCCGCAACTTCCACCATTACTTGTGGGGTTCCCACTTTACTATCTTGACAGACCATCAACCGCTTACCAGCATTTTTAAGCAAAAAACAAAATCCCCACGTATGAACCGATGGATTCTCGAGATGCGTGAGTATGACTACAACGTGCAATATGTCAAGGGTAAATATAATGTAGTCGCCGATCAGCTTTCTAGACCTGTCAGAGTGATATTCCACCAGTCAGAAACCAACTGGCTTGGATTTAGCCGAGACGAAGTGAGAGATAAGCAGCGAGAAGAACCCATGTGGGATGAGTTAGCTAAGTACTTGCGTAGTGAGAAGCTCCCAACTAAAATACTACCGAAAGCCATGTTGAGCCAGTTTGCGTTGATTGACGAACTATTATATTTTACTCAGGAAACAAATTGTGGTAGCATCCAATATTGTTTGCTGATTCCCTAAGTCATTAACAAAAGAAGCTATAAAACACGCTCATGAAATCTCAGGGCATCTAGGTAAAAAAAAGACTATCAAAAGGCAGAAGAGCTATTCTATTGGCCAAATCTAAAAGTAGATGTATGCGAGTATGTGAAACAGTGTCCCACTTGTCAAAGATTTAAAGGTGAAACTGGGTTGCAGCAACCTTGGAAAGGTTTCCCGCCTGTAAGTAAACCATTGGAACGTATCGGGATCGACTTGACCAATATGGTTGCTGGAGCTCAGGGCTACCGATATGTCCTTACTGTGATAGATCACTACAGTAGGTTTGTGAAATATTACCCACTCAGAGACAAACATACACAACACATCATACACTGTTTTGGGCAATACTTCACCAACTTTGGGGCGCCACGAGGTATCGTCCTGGATAACGGCGGAGAGTTCACGAGTGGAGAGTTCAAGAAGTTCTGCTGGAGGAACCAGGTGGACTTGTTCTACGTCACCCCTTATCATCCCCAGGGAAATTCCACCACTGAAAGGATGCATAGGACTATGAAAAGTATCCTAGCATCCCTCTGCAACGGACACCCCTTGTGTTGGCCTCAGCTGCTCCAGTCGTGCCAAACCGTCATAAATCAAGCGGTGCACTCGAGCACGGGACAACAGCCCTATTATGCCTTCTTCTCACACCATCCCCCTCGCCTCATTGGTACCTTATTGCCTTCCGTGGATGCAGAGGAGGACGACCTAGCAATAGCACACACCCTCATTAAGAACACCCACCAGAAGATGACCAGGCGATACCGGGAGGTGGCCAACAGGCGGAGGAGAGTGCAGAAGGTTGGAGTCAATAGCTTGGTGTGGGCGAAAAAAGAAACCATACAGCCGGGTACCTGTAGGAAACTGAATACCAAATGGGACGGCCCGTAAAAAGTGATTGAAGTGTTGCTAGATGGAAGTGTTTATATCATTGAAAATGTATTTAGTGGCAAGAGAATACAAAGGGCTACTGAAAAGGTAAAACCATATTACGGTACCGAGGAATGGCTCTTAGAACCATTGCAACAGGAGCTCGCCCCGGAGCCCGAAGATGAGCGATTACCACCGTGAGTGAGGAATGCCCCTCGGAGGCTCATAGAGGAGTGTTAAATAGAAAAGTAGAGATAAGTGCATGAGACGAATGTTGTGAAACATAACTGCCTGAGGTTGTGTTCCGGGTGGACTCATCCCCGAGGAGAGGGTGTAAAAAGAAAGAAAAAAAAAAAGAGAGAAAAGTGTTCTGGTTGGAACCGGGAAGTGCCTTACTTCGAGGGGAGTATCAATCCCCTCACCTTACAGTTAGCACGGTTTGTGAGGTAGTGGAGTCTTCAGGACAGAATGAGCGCTCACCTTCTTGCGGGCGGAATGCTGGAAACAAAAGAACCGAGTGAATGCGAATGCGAATGGAAGAGTGGAAGCGCCCCCGTGGTGATCTCACTCTCGAGAGACCCTGTCAAGCTCAGGTGAGTGACAAGCTATCCTCCAAAACCTGAGGCTGACTGGGGCATAAATTCCCTCATAACATCAAGTGTAAGGAGTGATCATACCTCCTAATAAAGTGAGGTAGGCATCAGGTGTTTAATGTGGACCGACAGGTGCCACCGATTGTGGGGAAAAAAATGTTCCAATTCAAAGTGTTAATAGCAGTTATAGGAGTAACAACATTCCACCCATGCACATGTCATAGATGACTGACTTGGGTAAAATTTGTCTTCCGAACGTGGGAGCCATATAGTGCCACAAATTTAGTATTCATGTATATGTTTAGAGGTACTGTAATTTCTAAGTTAGATTGGGTGTAATCTGAATACTAGTCTATAAGGTTCCTGTCCTAAGTAGTAGTTCATGTGTTAATGATCGATGTAGGGATAACTTTATTTTTATATGTATACATCTCTGTATCTATGCATAGGTAGTGTAACTGTAAGTGTTGAGCTATGGGAGTTCATCCGTCTGGTAGAGTAATGAATAACAGATGCGTGCAACCTTCCCCTTGCTTGTGCGTCATTGCCAGGCGCCAAGTTTAAACCTTAAACAGAATAATAATGGGTATGCAATTCTTTCCGTATCATTGTTGTGAAATGCTTACTAATGAAGCTGCTAGAACCCAAATATGTGATGTTAATAGTCAAAAAAAAGGCCAAAATAATGTAATTTGTGAGGACCAAATAGTCCCGCTCGCCTTAGCCGTCACTAGATGGCATAAGCTACCCCAAACTCAAGGCAGGATGGCAGTAAATTCAGTATTTAAATGTAGTAAGGATTGAATCCCAAATTTTCCCCAATTCAATCAAAAGTCCTAACGTCATGTGTACACTACTATATAAATAGTGAAGAGAATTAAAACCCACCATATTGCAAAAACACAGTCTCATTTGATCTAGGAGTAGCGTCCGTCCCTGCCCGACAATGCCACATTCGCTACTCAGACATGGTGGATAACAGACGTTGATTCAGGTGAGCTATACACATTCCTCCTTTCTCCCCACCCCCTTGCTTGTTTAATCCTTACTTGTCGTGAACCATATGAAGTAATGTTGTTAAAAGCTTAACGTAGACATTCGCTACTCAGACATGGTGGATAACAGACGTTGATTCAGTTCACGGACACCGTGACGTCGGGGGTGTGCACGAGGCCATCATGTGATATTGCCCATAGACTTGTCGTACACACACACTTACACTACCCATGAATAGTTTATAAACTGAATGTAATAGAAATTGTATTATGAATCAATCAGGTGAACCTTTTTTTATAGTAGATAAGGTACAGAAGTTTGAAAGTTAATGTTGTCATGTAACGGAAAGGCGAATTCAAACTCATCAACCGTTTTCTTTCTCTTATATTAATATGTTAGGAATATTGGAAGCGTTGAAGGGAACTTAGTGGTTGTGAGAAAAATGTGATTTTTGAGTTGTTCCTCGAGGCTGAACAAGCCCGAGTGATTATGAATTATTGGTGATTATGCATTAATGATGATTATGAATTATTAATGATTATGAATTAATAGTGATTGTGAATTATTAGTGAATTGTATGATGAGTTTATACTGCCCAGACGAAATAGAACACGAGTGATTATTTTTGGTTCGAGGCTATGCCAGCCCGAAAAGACAATTCATGCCAATAAATGTCCCCAGTCTTGAGGCTATTGTCGAGCCCAAGAACTACCGATAATAAAGAGTGTGGTATGATGACCTCAGAAATCACTGTTGAATATTCAAATTGTTTCGCTTGATAACAGTACTGTATGATTTTCGCCCAAACCATGGCTTTAATTTACAGCCCTTTTACATATGATTAAAGGTCATGTAATTCAAAAATGTCTGTTGATTAACAAGTATAGAATTATTAAAGTAAAGTATATGTCATTTTGATACCCAATCAAGGGAATTATGTCCTCTCACGCATAACTCACTCCCCTTCCAGTTCAAGATTCCTTCGCTTTGGGAACAACTAAATCACGTGGTACTGACTTATTTTCGACTCGGCCAAAACTACAAACGCTACCAAAACTATGTGTTAAACAATTAACCTTTATCATTCAAAGTCGAAGTGCTAACCCCCCCTCTTTGTTTTTACTGAGGTGAATATTTTATCAGTCATTGAGGGGAGACTAATAGCACAGTGGTAGCGCGCTGGACTTGTGATCGGGGGATTGCAAGTTCGAGCCTCGCCCTGGCTGCCGTGCCGGGAGGGGTAGCTCCCTCCTGTAACCCTAGCGGGGCTATATAGTCCAATACAGGGCTTAGCTCCGGGGAACTCCATTTCTCCCATTTTTGAGGGGAGACTAAGTTGAGTACCATTTGTATTATCAACGAGTAAGTTAAACAGAACCAACAACGGTGGGAATAAAATATTTGGCATTACACTGATGAACAATAACGGTGTGACAAAATAATCCCTGGCGTTACACTGGTGGCAATAGCGGTGGGATATTCATCGTTCCCCAATTAGTGGCGTTGGTGAGAAAGTGAAGGGAAGTGACTAGCAAACAGAGTGAGAATGTTAAGGGTAGCATTGGTTGGTCATTCCCAAATACCTCCGCAACTCTATGTGCATTGGAGTGGGAATGTGACCTTGTATTTTTGTGGATTGGAGGTAATGATATTGACCAAAATACTACCCCTCAAGAAATTTTTCGTAGAATAAAGACTGTTACCAGGGAGCTAGAGAAACGATGCTGCGCCAGGGTGATTGTTTGTCAAGTAGAACCAAGAGTGTACCAGGGAGCAAGTGCTCCTATTTCATCCGAGGACTATAAAACCGTAAGGAACTCGATCAATAAGAAAATTCGCCGAAGCTTGCCTAATCAAAACCTGCAATTTAACAAGGCTTACTATAGTAATAATCTAGCTGATGGAGTACACTGGAGAGGCGCAGTTAGACAGCAAGTGGACGCCAAAATTATGAAAATTATTGAGGCCTACAGATACGATGGAAGTGACTAGACTTACTCAGGGGTAATGAAGGTGTTCACAAAACAAAATCCACAATTATTTTACAAACACCAAAAAGAGAGAAAACATTTCAAAATTCAATTTTTCTGTGTAAGGGTAGAAAAGAAAATTAGGGTAACCATGTCTCTGTATGGACAATTATTTGGACAATCGCAGCCGGAAGCTGATCGTCCGTCACAAGCAGTGAGAGATCATGTACTATTCAATTAGATGAGGCGGATGAGCAATTCGGTACTGCGAATAGAACGTTGCCTTCACACTCGACCCCTTGTTTGCACACCATGACTTCACGGGTCTCTCTCACAAAGCCGCGCGATATTCCAATCTTGGAATTAAATCATCTTCAAGGGATAGAGGCCACATCTCGCCTCGAAATGTTTTGTGAGGCAGTTGAGCAAGTTGATACCAGTAATGCAATCAGAATCCAAGTTGCCAAAAGTCGGATGGGTTCCGAACTGGCCACTTTCATCCATAATTACCAAAAGAAACATTTTGCACTGTCATGGCCCGAACTAAAAAAATTCTTGAGCGCGGAGTTTACCATTGAACTGAGTGTAGATCGAGCATGGCAAGAGCTAGAAAGCATGACTTATGACTGGGAAGAGTCACTCCAGGCGTTTGTACATAGGTTCATGTGTAAGCATGCGGCTCTTGAAACGAAGATTCCAAAAGAAAGGTTTCCCTCGCAAGATAAACGAATTAAGAAGAAATTGTGGTATGGTCTTCCGCTCGAGTCCAGGGAAAAATTGGAAGTTTACCTTGATGACGGATATCTACTCCGTAAATTCACTGACAGGATCGAAAATGAGAGGCAGCTTCTCGAAGAGAGGTACACCACCCGAGTTAATGCAATGCCGGATAGGGACAATAAAAGTGAAAATCCCTCCAACACAAATGTAGTGGATACTCCATCAAGACCATCCCATGATAACCGTCAACCCGAGTCAGACAAGGAAGTGACTGAATTGAGAGCTCAATTAAGGGGTTTGAAAACAAATTTAGAACAACTCAACCAAAAACAATCTACTCCTCCCTGTAACACCGAAGCGAAAATACTGTAGTTATTGTCTGAAGAGTTCACACACGTTGCAAGAATGATGGGCAAAACCACCACTAGGCCACTGTTTTGATTGCCGTAGGTTGGGATGTCGTAGAGGCAGTCATGATTGCCCAGGTCGCATAAACCACAGCGCAGCGATGCGGAGCAATAACATTTCACCCACCCAGTCCAAATGCGAGGCAGACCGCCAACCAAACAAAGCTCCCCCGTCAGTCTATTTGACTAACCGCAGGCATAACATCGCCCACGATAAGCGTCAGTGTGAATAATAAAGTAGTGGAAGCTGTAGTTGATACAGGGAGTGGTTACACCTTACTTAAAGAGGCCACCATGAAGTGGTTAGGAACAGAAATAAACACAAGGAGAAATCCACCGAGATTACAGGGAGTCACAGGAGCGCCGCTCCGTATCCTGGGTATGGTCAAAGTAGAGATCAGAGTGGGAGATAAGAAAGTTCATCAACTGTGGTGTCCAGTCGTCCCGAACGCCTACTTGACTACTGAAATGTAAGTTGGGATGTGATGTCCTCGGACAATCTCCGTTGATCTGGAATGGTGCGCAACGAGCGCTGATGTGGGGAGGAGCCCCGTACATCGTAAACTATGTTCCGCGGTGGAAAGGAAAAGTTGAGCGAGTCCAGGCCACACCTATCAGGGCCGTCAGGAACCCTCAACAGTTGAAACAGGTTAATCTCTTAACAGTAGAGAGACTCACCCCATATCAAACCAAATTCATAGCCGTGCCAGTCAGTGAGGAGCCTAAAACCACTTTACTGTTCTACCCACAAGCGCATTTCAGTCATAATAGTCACCCTTACATATTACAAGTGAATTCAGAGGGTTTAGTCTATTTACCCCTCAATAATAGAGCTAAACAAGATAAACTGTTTCGGAAAGGTACCATTCTAGGCTCATATGAAATTATTGACGACCCTTCTGAAAGTACAGTCAGCTCAGCTACCAAAATTCGTAATGACCTGATCCCTACCAGTGATCGAACTGATGTTCGACTCCGAAAGCTAATTGACGAACAGACATGGCCTCACTTAGCTTTAGCTCAACAAGAAGAACTAGCTAACGTAATTCTGCAACACGATCCCCTCTTCATTTTGGAAAAAGGAGAACTAGGAATCATCAGCGGCCCCCCACAGCCGTGGACCGATCTATCGATATCCTGAACAAGCTAAACAGGTGATCGCTGAAATGTTGCAAGACATGGAAGAGAGAGAAATTATTGAAAGATCAACGGCTGCCTGGTTATCTCCTATTGTATTAGTTAACAAACCGGACAGCAGTAAGCGCATGTGTTTAGATTATCGCCATGTTAATCAACATCTATCCACGGATATCTATCCACTGCCCAGACTAGAAGAATTAGTCGAGCAAGCCGCAGGTCATAATTACTATGTGACTCTTGATATGCATGAGGCTTATTTTCAAATCATGTTGGACGAGGAGAGCAGTGATTTAATCACATTCAATGATGGAGTCACCCTTTACAGATTTAGGCGCTTACCATTCGGACTAAAATGTTCACCAGCCATATTTTCCCGACAAATGCAAGACATTCTTATTCCATTGTTGAAACAAGGCTGGGTAAAGAATTATTTGGACGATTTAATAATTTGGGCTGATGACTTCCCCATGTTGTTGAGTCGCTTACAGCAACTAGTCACTTTACTGACACAGAATGGGGCCAAGCTAAATTTAAGCAAATGTACTTTTGGATTAAAAGAAGTAACCTTTCTTGGCCATAAAATCTCAGCGGCTGGGAGTAAACCGGACCCAAAAAACATAGAGGCTATCAACAAAATGAAAAGACCCACAAAAGTCAAAGAAGTCCAGAGATTCCTTGGGATGTGTGGGTTCTACCGAAAACACGTACCTTCGTTCGCAAAAATAGCAGCTCCCCTTACTAACTTAACAAGATCCGGAGTAGCGTTCGAATGGTCAGGCGAGTGCCAATCTGCGTTTGTTCAATTGAAGTGGTAAGAGCTTGTGTGACTCGACCATTCATTGTAACCACCGACGCGAGCAACACCCATATTGGTGGCGTATTGAGCCAGATACAACCAGACAACTCCAACTTACCTATTGGTTACTTTTCCAAAAAGCTCAATCCTTGCGAGAGAAAATATTCCGCAACTGACAAAGAAGCATTGGCTGTCGTTTTCACATGCCGCAACTTCCACCATTACTTGTGGGGTTCCCACTTTACTATCTTGACAGACCATCAACCGTTTACCAGCATTTTTAAGCAAAAAACAAAATCCCCACGTATGAACTGATGGATTCTCGAGATGCGTGAGTATGACTACAACGTGCAATATGTCAAGGGTAAATATAATGTAGTCGCCGATCAGCTTTCTAGACCTGTCAGAGTGATATTCCACCAGTCAGAAACCAACTGGCTTGGATTTAGCCGAGACGAAGTGAGAGATAAGCAGCGAGAAGAACCCATGTGGGATGAGTTAGCTAAGTACTTGCGTAGTGAGAAGCTCCCAACTAAAATACTACCGAAAGCCATGTTGAGCCAGTTTGCGTTGATTGACGAACTATTATATTTTACTCAGGAAACAAATTGTGGTAGCATCCAATATTGTTTGCTGATTCCTAAGTCATTAACAAAAGAAGCTATAAAACACGCTCATGAAATCTCAGGGCATCTAGGTAAAAAAAAGACTATCAAAAAGGCAGAAGAGCTATTCTATTGGCCAAATCTAAAAGTAGATGTATGCGAGTATGTGAAACAGTGTCCCACTTGTCAAAGATTTAAAGGTGAAACTGGGTTGCAGCAACCTTGGAAAGGTTTCCCGCCTGTAAGTAAACCATTGGAACGTATCGGGATCGACTTGACCAATATGGTTGCTGGAGCTCAGGGCTACCGATATGTCCTTACTGTGATAGATCACTACAGTAGGTTTGTGAAATATTACCCACTCAGAGACAAACATACACAACACATCATACACTGTTTTGGGCAATACTTCACCAACTTTGGGGCGCCACGAGGTATCGTCCTGGATAACGGCGGAGAGTTCACGAGTGGAGAGTTCAAGAAGTTCTGCTGGAGGAACCAGGTGGACTTGTTCTACGTCACCCCTTATCATCCCCAGGGAAATTCCACCACTGAAAGGATGCATAGGACTATGAAAAGTATCCTAGCATCCCTCTGCAACGGACACCCCTTGTGTTGGCCTCAGCTGCTCCAGTCGTGCCAAACCGTCATAAATCAAGCGGTGCACTCGAGCACGGGACAACAGCCCTATTATGCCTTCTTCTCACACCATCCCCCTCGCCTCATTGGTACCTTATTGCCTTCCGTGGATGCAGAGGAGGACGACCTAGCAATAGCACACACCCTCATTAAGAACACCCACCAGAAGATGACCAGGCGATACCGGGAGGTGGCCAACAGGCGGAGGAGAGTGCAGAAGGTTGGAGTCAATAGCTTGGTGTGGGCGAAAAAAGAAACCATACAGCCGGGTACCTGTAGGAAACTGAATACCAAATGGGACGGCCCATATAAAGTGATTGAAGTGTTGCTAGATGGAAGTGTTTATATCATTGAAAATGTATTTAGTGGCAAGAGAATACAAAGGGCTACTGAAAAGGTAAAACCATATTACGGTACCGAGGAATGGCTCTTAGAACCATTGCAACAGGAGCTCGCCCCGGAGCCCGAAGATGAGCGATTACCACCGTGAGTGAGGAATGCCCCTCGGAGGCTCATAGAGGAGTGTTAAATAGAAAAGTAGAGATAAGTGCATGAGACGAATGTTGTGAAACATAACTGCCTGAGGTTGTGTTCCGGGTGGACTCATCCCCGAGGAGAGGGTGTAAAAAGAAAGAAAAAAAAAAAGAGAGAAAAGTGTTCTGGTTGGAACCGGGAAGTGCCTTACTGAGGGGAGTATCAATCCCCTCACCTTACAGTTAGCACGGTTTGTGAGGTAGTGGAGTCTTCAGGACAGAATGAGCGCTCACCTTCTTGCGGGCGGAATGCTGGAAACAAAAGAACCGAGTGAATGCGAATGCGAATGGAAGAGTGGAAGCGCCCCCGTGGTGATCTCACTCTCGAGAGACCCTGTCAAGCTCAGGTGAGTGACAAGCTATCCTCCAAAACCTGAGGCTGACTGGGGCATAAATTCCCTCATAACATCAAGTGTAAGGAGTGATCATACCTCCTAATAAAGTGAGGTAGGCATCAGGTGTTTAATGTGGACCGACAGGTGCCACCGATTGTGGGGAAAAAAATGTTCCAATTCAAAGTGTTAATAGCAGTTATAGGAGTAACAACATTCCACCCATGCACATGTCATAGATGACTGACTTGGGTAAAATTTGTCTTCCGAACGTGGGAGCCATATAGTGCCACAAATTTAGTATTCATGTATATGTTTAGAGGTACTGTAATTTCTAAGTTAGATTGGGTGTAATCTGAATACTAGTCTATAAGGTTCCTGTCCTAAGTAGTAGTTCATGTGTTAATGATCGATGTAGGGATAACTTTATTTTTATATGTATACATCTCTGTATCTATGCATAGGTAGTGTAACTGTAAGTGTTGAGCTATGGGAGTTCATCCGTCTGGTAGAGTAATGAATAACAGATGCGTGCAACCTTCCCCTTGCTTGTGCGTCATTGCCAGGCGCCAAGTTTAAACCTTAAACAGAATAATAATGGGTATGCAATTCTTTCCGTATCATTGTTGTGAAATGCTTACTAATGAAGCTGCTAGAACCCAAATATGTGATGTTAATAGTCAAAAAAAAGGCCAAAATAATGTAATTTGTGAGGACCAAATAGTCCCGCTCGCCTTAGCCGTCACTAGATGGCATAAGCTACCCCAAACTCAAGGCAGGATGGCAGTAAATTCAGTATTTAAATGTAGTAAGGATTGAATCCCAAATTTTCCCCAATTCAATCAAAAGTCCTAACGTCATGTGTACACTACTATATAAATAGTGAAGAGAATTAAAACCCACCATATTGCAAAAACACAGTCTCATTTGATCTAGGAGTAGCGTCCGTCCCTGCCCGACAATGCCACATTCGCTACTCAGACATGGTGGATAACAGACGTTGATTCAGGTGAGCTATACACATTCCTCCTTTCTCCCCCCCCCTTGCTTGTTTAATCCTTACTTGTCGTGAACCATATGAAGTAATGTTGTTAAAAGCTTAACGTAGACATTCGCTACTCAGACATGGTGGATAACAGACGTTGATTCAGTTCACAGACACCGTGACGTCGGGGGTGTGCACGAGGCCATCATGTGATATTGCCCATAGACTTGTCGTACACACACACTTACACTACCCATGAATAGTTTATAAACTGAATGTAATAGAAATTGTATTATGAATCAATCAGGTGAACCTTTTTTTATAGTAGATAAGGTACAGAAGTTTGAAAGTTAATGTTGTCATGTAACGGAAAGGCGAATTCAAACTCATCAACCGTTTTCTTTCTCTTATATTAATATGTTAGGAATATTGGAAGCGTTGAAGGGAACTTAGTGGTTGTGAGAAAAATGTGATTTTTGAGTTGTTCCTCGAGGCTGAACAAGCCCGAGTGATTATGAATTATTGGTGATTATGCATTAATGATGATTATGAATTATTAATGATTATGAATTAATAGTGATTGTGAATTATTAGTGAATTGTATGATGAGTTTATACTGCCCAGACGAAATAGAACACGAGTGATTATTTTTGGTTCGAGGCTATGCCAGCCCGAAAAGACAATTCATGCCAATAAATGTCCCCAGTCTTGAGGCTATTGTCGAGCCCAAGAACTACCGATAATAAAGAGTGTGGTATGATGACCTCAGAAATCACTGTTGAATATTCAAATTGTTTCGCTTGATAACAGTACTGTATGATTTTCGCCCAAACCATGGCTTTAATTTACAGCCCTTTTACATATGATTAAAGGTCATGTAATTCAAAAATGTCTGTTGATTAACAAGTATAGAATTATTAAAGTAAAGTATATGTCATTTTGATACCCAATCAAGGGAATTATGTCCTCTCACGCATAACTCACTCCCCTTCCAGTTCAAGATTCCTTCGCTTTGGGAACAACTAAATCACGTGGTACTGACTTATTTTCGACTCGGCCAAAACTACAAACGCTACCAAAACTATGTGTTAAACAATTAACCTTTATCATTCAAAGTCGAAGTGCTAACCCCCCCTCTTTGTTTTTACTGAGGTGAATATTTTATCAGTCATTGAGGGGAGACTAATAGCACAGTGGTAGCGCGCTGGACTTGTGATCGGGGGATTGCAAGTTCGAGCCTCGCCCGGGCTGCCGTGCCGGGAGGGGTAGCTCCCTCCTGTAACCCTAGCGGGGCTATATAGTCCAATACAGGGCTTAGCTCGGGGGAACTCCATTTCTCCCATTTTTGAGGGGAGACTAAGTTGAGTACCATTTGTATTATCAACGAGTAAGTTAAACAGAACCAACAACGGTGGGAATAAAATATTTGGCATTACACTGATGAACAATAACGGTGTGACAAAATAATCCCTGGCGTTACACTGGTGGCAATAGCGGTGGGATATTCATCGTTCCCCAATTAGTGGCGTTGGTGAGAAAGTGAAGGGAAGTGACTAGCAAACAGAGTGAGAATGTTAAGGGTAGCATTGGTTGGTCATTCCCAAATACCTCCGCAACTCTATGTGCATTGGAGTGGGAATGTGACCTTGTATTTTTGTGGATTGGAGGTAATGATATTGACCAAAATACTACCCCTCAAGAAATTTTTCGTAGAATAAAGACTGTTACCAGGGAGCTAGAGAAACGATGCTGCGCCAGGGTGATTGTTTGTCAAGTAGAACCAAGAGTGTACCAGGGAGCAAGTGCTCCTATTTCATCCGAGGACTATAAAACCGTAAGGAACTCGATCAATAAGAAAATTCGCCGAAGCTTGCCTAATCAAAACCTGCAATTTAACAAGGCTTACTATAGTAATAATCTAGCTGATGGAGTACACTGGAGAGGCGCAGTTAGAGAGCAAGTGGACGCCAAAATTATGAAAATTATTGAGGCCTACAGATACGATGGAAGTGACTAGACTTACTCAGGGGTAATGAAGGTGTTCACAAAACAAAATCCACAATTATTTTACAAACACCAAAAAGAGAGAAAACATTTCAAAATTCAATTTTTCTGTGTAAGGGTAGAAAAGAAAATTAGGGTAACCATGTCTCTGTATAGACAATTATTTGGACAATCGCAGCCGGAAGCTGATCGTCCGTCACAAGCAGTGAGAGATCATGTACTATTCAATTAGATGAGGCGGATGAGCATTTCGGTACTGCGAATAGAACGTTGCCTTCACACTCGACCCCTTGTTTGCACACCATGACTTCACGGGTCTCTCTCACAAAGCCGCGCGATATTCCAATCTTGGAATTAAATCATCTTCAAGGGATAGAGGCCACATCTCGCCTCGAAATGTTTTGTGAGGCAGTTGAGCAAGTTGATACCAGTAATGTAATCAGAATCCAAGTTGCCAAAAGTCGGATGGGTTCCGAACTGGCCACTTTCATCCATAATTACCAAAAGAAACATTTTGCACTGTCATGGCCCGAACTAAAAAAATTCTTGAGCGCGGAGTTTACCATTGAATTGAGTGTAGATCGAGCATGGCAAGAGCTAGAAAGCATGACTTATGACTGGGAAGAGTCACTCCAGGCGTTTGTACATAGGTTCATGTGTAAGCATGCGGCTCTTGAAACGAAGATTCCAAAAGAAAGGTTTCCCTCGCAAGATAAACGAATTAAGAAGAAATTGTGGTATGGTCTTCCGCTCGAGTCCAGGGAAAAATTGGAAGTTTACCTTGATGACGGATATCTACTCCGTAAATTCACTGACAGGATCGAAAATGAGAGGCAGCTTCTCGAAGAGAGGTACACCACCCGAGTTAATGCAATGCCGGATAGGGACAATAAAAGTGAAAATCCCTCCAACACAAATGTAGTGGATACTCCATCAAGACCATCCCATGATAACCGTCAACCCGAGTCAGACAAGGAAGTGACTGAATTGAGAGCTCAATTAAGGGGTTTGAAAACAAATTTAGAACAACTCAACCAAAAACAATCTACTCCTCCCTGTAACACCGAAGCGAAAATACTGTAGTTATTGTCTGAAGAGTTCACACACGTTGCAAGAATGATGAGCAAAACCACCACTAGGCCACTGTTTTGATTGCCGTAGGTTGGGATGTCGTAGAGGCAGTCATGATTGCCCAGGTCGCATAAACCACAGCGCAGCGATGCGGAGCAATAACATTTCACCCACCCAGTCCAAATGCGAGGCAGACCGCCAACCAAACAAAGCTCCCCCGTCAGTCTATTTGACTAACCGCAGGCATAACATCGCCCACGATAAGCGTCAGTGTGAATAATAAAGTAGTGGAAGCTGTAGTTGATACAGGGAGTGGTTACACCTTACTTAAAGAGGCCACCATGAAGTGGTTAGGAACAGAAATAAACACAAGGAGAAATCCACCGAGATTACAGGGAGTCACAGGAGCGCCGCTCCGTATCCTGGGTATGGTCAAAGTAGAGATCAGAGTGGGAGATAAGAAAGTTCATCAACTGTGGTGTCCAGTCGTCCCGAACGCCTACTTGACTACTGAAATGTAAGTTGGGATGTGATGTCCTCGGACAATCTCCGTTGATCTGGAATGGTGCGCAACGAGCGCTGATGTGGGGAGGAGCCCCGTACATCGTAAACTATGTTCCGCGGTGGAAAGGAAAAGTTGAGCGAGTCCAGGCCACACCTATCAGGGCCGTCAGGAACCCTCAACAGTTGAAACAGGTTAATCTCTTAACAGTAGAGAGACTCACCCCATATCAAACCAAATTCATAGCCGTGCCAGTCAGTGAGGAGCCTAAAACCACTTTACTGTTCTACCCACAAGCGCATTTCAGTCATAATAGTCACCCTTACATATTACAAGTGAATTCAGAGGGTTTAGTCTATTTACCCCTCAATAATAGAGCTAAACAAGATAAACTGTTTCGGAAAGGTACCATTCTAGGCTCATATGAAATTATTGACGACCCTTCTGAAAGTACAGTCAGCTCAGCTACCAAAATTCGTAATGACCTGATCCCTACCAGTGATCGAACTGATGTTCGACTCCGAAAGCTAATTGACGAACAGACATGGCCTCACTTAGCTTTAGCTCAACAAGAAGAACTAGCTAACGTAATTCTGCAACACGATCCCCTCTTCATTTTGGAAAAAGGAGAACTAGGAATCATCAGCGGCCCCCCCGTTCACATTAAAGTAGCAGACCCACAACCCAGCCGTGGACCGATCTATTGATATCCTGAACAAGCTAAACAGGTGATCGCTGAAATGTTGCAAGACATGGAAGAGAGAGAAATTATTGAAAGATCAACGGCTGCCTGGTTATCTCCTATTGTATTAGTTAACAAACCGGACAGCAGTAAGCGCATGTGTTTAGATTATCGCCATGTTAATCAACATCTATCCACGGATATCTATCCACTGCCCAGACTAGAAGAATTAGTCGAGCAAGCCGCAGGTCATAATTACTATGTGACTCTTGATATGCATGAGGCTTATTTTCAAATCATGTTGGACGAGGAGAGCAGTGATTTAATCACATTCAATGATGGAGTCACCCTTTACAGATTTAGGCGCTTACCATTCGGACTAAAATGTTCACCAGCCATATTTTCCCGACAAATGCAAGACATTCTTATTCCATTGTTGAAACAAGGCTGGGTAAAGAATTATTTGGACGATTTAATAATTTGGGCTGATGACTTCCCCATGTTGTTGAGTCGCTTACAGCAACTAGTCACTTTACTGACACAGAATGGGGCCAAGCTAAATTTAAGCAAATGTACTTTTGGATTAAAAGAAGTAACCTTTCTTGGCCATAAAATCTCAGCGGCTGGGAGTAAACCGGACCCAAAAAACATAGAGGCTATCAACAAAATGAAAAGACCCACAAAAGTCAAAGAAGTCCAGAGATTCCTTGGGATGTGTGGGTTCTACCGAAAACACGTACCTTCGTTCGCAAAAATAGCAGCTCCCCTTACTAACTTAACAAGATCCGGAGTAGCGTTCGAATGGTCAGACGAGTGCCAATCTGCGTTTGTTCAATTGAAGTGGTAAGAGCTTGTGTGACTCGACCATTCATTGTAACCACCGACGCGAGCAACACCCATATTGGTGGCGTATTGAGCCAGATACAACCAGACAACTCCAACTTACCTATTGGTTACTTTTCCAAAAAGCTCAATCCTTGCGAGAGAAAATATTCCGCAACTGACAAAGAAGCATTGGCTGTCGTTCTCACATGCCGCAACTTCCACCATTACTTGTGGGGTTCCCACTTTACTATCTTGACAGACCATCAACCGCTTACCAGCATTTTTAAGCAAAAAACAAAATCCCCACGTATGAACCGATGGATTCTCGAGATGCGTGAGTATGACTACAACGTGCAATATGTCAAGGGTAAATATAATGTAGTCGCCGATCAGCTTTCTAGACCTGTCAGAGTGATATTCCACCAGTCAGAAACCAACTGGCTTGGATTTAGCCGAGACGAAGTGAGAGATAAGCAGCGAGAAGAACCCATGTGGGATGAGTTAACTAAGTACTTGCGTAGTGAGAAGCTCCCAACTAAAATACTACCGAAAGCCATGTTGAGCCAGTTTGCATTGATTGACGAACTATTATATTTTACTCAGGAAACAAATTGTGGTAGCATCCAATATTGTTTGCTGATTCCTAAGTCATTAACAAAAGAAGCTATAAAACACGCTCATGAAATCTCAGGGCATCTAGGTAAAAAAAAGACTATCAAAAAGGCAGAAGAGCTATTCTATTGGCCAAATCTAAAAGTAGATGTATGCGAGTATGTGAAACAGTGTCCCACTTGTCAAAGATTTAAAGGTGAAACTGGGTTGCAGCAACCTTGGAAAGGTTTCCCGCCTGTAAGTAAACCATTGGAACGTATCGGGATCGACTTGACCAATATGGTTGCTGGAGCTCAGGGCTACCGATATGTCCTTACTGTGATAGATCACTACAGTAGGTTTGTGAAATATTACCCACTCAGAGACAAACATACACAACACATCATACACTGTTTTGGGCAATACTTCACCAACTTTGGGGTGCCACGAGGTATCGTCCTGGATAACGGCAGAGAGTTCACGAGTGGAGAGTTCAAGAAGTTCTGCTGGAGGAACCAGGTGGACTTGTTCTACGTCACCCCTTATCATCCCCAGGGAAATTCCACCACTGAAAGGATGCATAGGACTATGAAAAGTATCCTAGCATCCCTCTGCAACGGACACCCCTTGTGTTGGCCTCAGCTGCTCCAGTCGTGCCAAACCGTCATAAATCAAGCGGTGCACTCGAGCACGGGACAACAGCCCTATTATGCCTTCTTCTCACACCATCCCCCTCGCCTCATTGGTACCTTATTGCCTTCCGTGGATGCAGAGGAGGACGACCTAGCAATAGCACACACCCTCATTAAGAACACCCACCAGAAGATGACCAGGCGATACCGGGAGGTGGCCAACAGGCGGAGGAGAGTGCAGAAGGTTGGAGTCAATAGCTTGGTGTGGGCGAAAAAAGAAACCATACAGCCGGGTACCTGTAGGAAACTGAATACCAAATGGGACGGCCCGTATAAAGTGATTGAAGTGTTGCTAGATGGAAGTGTTTATATCATTGAAAATGTATTTAGTGGCAAGAGAATACAAAGGGCTACTGAAAAGGTAAAACCATATTACGGTACCGAGGAATGGCTCTTAGAACCATTGCAACAGGAGCTCGCCCCGGAGCCCGAAGATGAGCGATTACCACCGTGAGTGAGGAATGCCCCTCGGAGGCTCATAGAGGAGTGTTAAATAGAAAAGTAGAGATAAGTGCATGAGACGAATGTTGTGAAACATAACTGCCTGAGGTTGTGTTCCGGGTGGACTCATCCCCGAGGAGAGGGTGTAAAAAGAAAGAAAAAAAAAAAGAGAGAAAAGTGTTCTGGTTGGAACCGGGAAGTGCCTTACTTCGAGGGGAGTGATCAATCCCCTCACCTTACAGTTAGCACGGTTTGTGAGGTAGTGGAGTCTTCAGGACAGAATGAGCGCTCACCTTCTTGCGGGCGGAATGCTGGAAACAAAAGAACCGAGTGAATGCGAATGCGAATGGAAGAGTGGAAGCGCCCCCGTGGTGATCTCACTCTCGAGAGACCCTGTCAAGCTCAGGTGAGTGACAAGCTATCCTCCAAAACCTGAGGCTGACTGGGGCATAAATTCCCTCATAACATCAAGTGTAAGGAGTGATCATACCTCCTAATAAAGTGAGGTAGGCATCAGGTGTTTAATGTGGACCGACAGGTGCCACCGATTGTGGGGAAAAAAATGTTCCAATTCAAAGTGTTAATAGCAGTTATAGGAGTAACAACATTCCACCCATGCACATGTCATAGATGACTGACTTGGGTAAAATTTGTCTTCCGAACGTGGGAGCCATATAGTGCCACAAATTTAGTATTCATGTATATGTTTAGAGGTACTGTAATTTCTAAGTTAGATTGGGTGTAATCTGAATACTAGTCTATAAGGTTCCTGTCCTAAGTAGTAGTTCATGTGTTAATGATCGATGTAGGGATAACTTTATTTTTATATGTATACATCTCTGTATCTATGCATAGGTAGTGTAACTGTAAGTGTTGAGCTATGGGAGTTCATCCGTCTGGTAGAGTAATGAATAACAGATGCGTGCAACCTTCCCCTTGCTTGTGCGTCATTGCCAGGCGCCAAGTTTAAACCTTAAACAGAATAATAATGGGTATGCAATTCTTTCCGTATCATTGTTGTGAAATGCTTACTAATGAAGCTGCTAGAACCCAAATATGTGATATTAATAGTCAAAAAAAAGGCCAAAATAATGTAATTTGTGAGGACCAAATAGTCCCGCTCGCCTTAGCCGTCACTAGATGGCATAAGCTACCCCAAACTCAAGGCAGGATGGCAGTAAATTCAGTATTTAAATGTAGTAAGGATTGAATCCCAAATTTTCCCCAATTCAATCAAAAGTCCTAACGTCATGTGTACACTACTATATAAATAGTGAAGAGAATTAAAACCCACCATATTGCAAAAACACAGTCTCATTTGATCTAGGAGTAGCGTCCGTCCCTGCCCGACAATGCCACATTCGCTACTCAGACATGGTGGATAACAGACGTTGATTCAGGTGAGCTATACACATTCCTCCTTTCTCCCCCCCCCTTGCTTGTTTAATCCTTACTTGTCGTGAACCATATGAAGTAATGTTGTTAAAAGCTTAACGTAGACATTCGCTACTCAGACATGGTGGATAACAGACGTTGATTCAGTTCACAGACACCGTGACGTCGGGGGTGTGCACGAGGCCATCATGTGATATTGCCCATAGACTTGTCGTACGAGTACACACACTCTTACACTACCCATGAATAGTTTATAAACTGAATGTAATAGAAATTGTATTATGAATCAATCAGGTGAACCTTTTTTTATAGTAGATAAGGTACAGAAGTTTGAAAGTTAATGTTGTCATGTAACGGAAAGGCGAATTCAAACTCATCAACCGTTTTCTTTCTCTTATATTAATATGTTAGGAATATTGGAAGCGTTGAAGGGAACTTAGTGGTTGTGAGAAAAATGTGATTTTTGAGTTGTTCCTCGAGGCTGAACAAGCCCGAGTGATTATGAATTATTGGTGATTATGCATTAATGATGATTATGAATTATTAATGATTATGAATTAATAGTGATTGTGAATTATTAGTGAATTGTATGATGAGTTTATACTGCCCAGACGAAATAGAACACGAGTGATTATTTTTGGTTCGAGGCTATGCCAGCCCGAAAAGACAATTCATGCCAATAAATGTCCCCAGTCTTGAGGCTATTGTCGAGCCCAAGAACTACCGATAATAAAGAGTGTGGTATGATGACCTCAGAAATCACTGTTGAATATTCAAATTGTTTCGCTTGATAACAGTACTGTATGATTTTCGCCCAAACCATGGCTTTAATTTACAACCCTTTTACATATGATTAAAGGTCATGTAATTCAAAAATGTCTGTTGATTAACAAGTATAGAATTATTAAAGTAAAGTATATGTCATTTTGATACCCAATCAAGGGAATTATGTCCTCTCACGCATAACTCACTCCCCTTCCAGTTCAAGATTCCTCCGCTTTGGGAACGACTAACTCACGTGGTACTGACTTATTCTCGACTCGGTCAAAACTACAAACGCTACCAAAACTATCTGTTAAACAATTAACATCATTCAAAGTCGAAGTGCTAACCCCCCCTCTTTGTTTTTACTGAGGTGAATATTTTATCAGTCATTGAGGGGAGATTAAGTTTAGTACCATTTGTATTCTCAACGAGTAAGTTAAACAGAACCAACAGCGGTGGTAAATCCAATTTACCGACTATTACACTGGTAACACCGGTAAGAATAAATACCCGGCGTTACACTTATTGAGGCCCCACACCTCCCCTCAACCCCCCAGGGCACCCTCCACACCCACTCCACCTCCCTCTGCCCCATTGGTTCCTCGTCTGATTGTCACCTCCCACCCGAATCAAGCAAGCCAAACACTATGCCATTGCATCAGTGACCTGTTTGATGCAATGGAATGTATATTGTATCTGTTATTAGTTAAGGTTATTAGCCAAGGAATATTAGTTTCCTCATACAATTTACCCATTTTCTATCATTTTCGATGGGAAACTTTTGTGATTATAATTTATGGTACCTGCAACTTATTTCTTTTAAGAATTTCTGCCATTCGACCATTTACACACATCAGTAGGGTACAGGTTTCTTAGCGTTTTATATAACACACACATGAATTTTATTGTATTATTTACATGCAGAGCTTAATATTTTAACATAATCAATTTTTTTTTTTGTTCAGTTATTTCTTTTATTTATATTATAATGTTTTTTCTTTATACATTTCAACATATGTATAAATATTTGCCTTATTGAATGATATGCAGTGAATCGATATATTTTTATCTTGCATGCAGAGGTAATTCCCCCCCCCCCTTTTATGTACTCATACAGCTTGTTTCACGGCTTAGCACGTTTCACATTGATTTGGGTGTTTTTTGTAAGGTTTTGTGGAGAAAATAGGTATATGCCACAATTTTCCTATTTTCGTTGAGAAGCGGTGGGTACTATTCTAATAGTTGGCGGTCGATTGTGCGGTAACCATTAGGCCTATGGGACTGAGAGTGGCATTTTCAGGTGTGTAAATTCAAGCTCTTCAAATCGGTAAGAAAAAATTTTACCTTGGTGAAAGTTGAAATAATCAATGCCTTTTTCCGGCTGGGGTGGCAGTCGGGCCTGGAGATTATTAAGCTGCTTAACATTCATCCGCTGCAGCAAGACTGTAACGAAATATAACTCCACCATAGTGAAGGAGTTAATGTCCTCAGTCCATTGAAGAGTTTTATCATTATTTCATCCATGTCATACCCATATTATTTATCATTTTCAATTTCCGGTAGAATCCTTACAGTGAATAAGTTTCAGTACATGCAGCATTCACCATCTGTTTCAGTACAAGAAGTCCTTTCTTAGTCAGTTGAAACTGACTGGATGTAGCAACAGTAAACTAAAGCAAAGCGTCATCGTACCATGTGAATCCTTTCAGTACGAGGGCAGCTTTGTGTATTATATTCTTACCACCCGAAGACGGTCTAATATGATGTGAGAGAGATTTCATCGAAACATTTATGGGGGAGGCGGTGGCTCAATCGGTAGAGAGGTGGCCTGCAGTCCTAACGGACTCAGGTTCAAATCCCGCTGTGGCAGGGAACAGTTTAAGGATTTGAATTTCATAGAAATCAGACTTCACTGATCTACCAGAAGACCCGCCGACATGTCGTAAAAATACCCCCGCTAATACCAATACACCAGTCCTGTATGAGACAGCCCTAGCATGTATTCAGTATGGACGGTGGGTGTTAGCGCCGAAGTGGTGACATGTCGAGGTGAACGGTACGTAGGAGTACTACTGGGCCTTGAAAGCAGGCTGTGAAGCCTATGCCCAGAGTCGAACACACACACACACACACACACACAAAAGTTGATGAAGGCTATAACTGCTCGAGAGGGGGCGCAAAGTGAGTGAAATTGTGAACGAACACGGAGTGCCACATATTGAGTTCAACAACAGTGGCGAATCAATTCATTTCCGAAACTGTTAAGTATCAGCGGAGCTACATACACCGTTGAAAATGTTGTGGAAAATAATAATAGGTGCTTCTTGAGTGACTTTTCACAATACTGACAATCATATTGCTGATAAAAGCAAAAAAGTGTCAAGCTGGGCTCAGAACCTGTGTTATCTTGAAAACTATTAAAGCAACAGGGGAACTGCCCAAGTTGTTGAAAAGGTTATGAAAAAACTAACAGTTGTTGTGTGCACTTCAGTGGCTTTTCTGAAAGTTCGTCACCATATTCCTGGACAGGCCAGGAAGCACCAGACTGAGTGCTAAAACTGACTCACCACGAACACTGTTAAAATTCCAGTAAACCTGTGCACATTGTTTGAAAGGTTATGGAAAAGTAGTTTTTCAACATGTTCACGGGAATACGGGAGGATCTCTAAACACTCCAGCACTCTGATATACTCCTGTGCGTATTGCCGTGATTAATGAACATAGAAAAACATATGATACAAAAATCTATTGTTGTATGGTTTGACTTTTGATCCCTTATAACCCTTTAAAAGCCTAAATCGAAAAAAAAGGGGGTGCCAAAGGAAGAGCAGCAAGCCTGAAAAGAATCGATGAGGAAAGAAAGAAAAAATCACGACATTGTTGGGAAAAAGAAAGATATAAAAAGAAAGATTGAAAGAAAACGAAAGAACGAAGAAAGAAGAAGAAAGGAGAAAAAGGAAGAAGGAAGAAGGAGGAAAAATAAGGAAGAAGAAGAAAGAAGAAGGAAAAAGAAGAAAGAAGACGACGACGACGACGATGAATAAGAAGAAGATGAAGAAGAAAAAATTGAACAACAGGTCTCCACACTATTGTTGTGGACAGTGTGTACTGTTATGAGACAAATGGGATGACACGCTTCATACATTAGCAAACTTGCTTGCTCGATTATATTCCACATTATCAAGTATGGACGCTAGTAGCTTAATTATATGTAATCCACCACTTGAGGAGCTTCCTGCTGTACTGATCATTATTATCCAGAGAGAGCAAGAGCAAAGTAAAAAAAAAAAAAGTAATCGAAGTGCAGGATTTTCAGCATAATTTAAGGATATTCCCACATCTTGTCGCCTTCACTATGATGTGCGATTCTGCTTCATTATGGGCACTACAAGATGATTTTATTTCGATTAAGAAAGGACTCTCGCATTCATGAGGATACTGGTGTTCTTTCTTAACCCCTTCGCCACGAGAGGTCCACCGGCTTGAGGGGAATAAAATCGACTGGCTGTGGCGACATAAAAAGAAAATCATACTGAAGGCACTCAGAACATATGTACTACCTGACGCTGCATTCTGTGAGGAGTGGCCTGGACACTAGAACCTCCAGACATTTCTTTCCCCACTCAGTGACGCCTCTTCTTCCCACGACACACCATCCTCCCTTACGTACTCTGGCACCCTCTCTCTCTCTCCTCAGTAATTTGTATGGGTATGGTAAAAGAGCCTTATTACACATGCTTGCTCATTGCCACTACGCGCACGAGTTCCGAAGCTGTGGCCAAGACGCTTCTCATGATCATTATAGTTGACGCATAAGCCAGTGCACAATAACACTTCTTGGACACTTACAGATACTAAAGGAGTTGATGGACATGCTATTACTTCGATTCCCTCCATTTTTTTAATAGTATTTTTTTTTATTTATATACTTATGCAATTTTGTCACTCCATAATATGTGCGCAGGCTTTTATAGATATCCTCTTTTTATTCCGCTTTGAAATGATATATATGAATTAGGTGACCCCTTCTTTTATGACGTGCGGCCATATTATTAAAAATGAGTGAGTGTGATAAAATGCAAACAATTAACCAATTTTTTACTGCAACCTGCGGGACACCTGTGATTGTTAGATGTCGTCAACCTTCGTTTCATACTGGAAAGTACGGTCACGAGCGACACAGAAAAGGTCAGACAGTTTCTGTCATCGTTACATGTTTCCGAAATTATGGTAAAAAACTGAGGGCTTTTCCACATCGTCACTCTTTTAGTTATAGCAGTACGGCTTAATATGGTACTGTTTTCTATATAACTTATATTTTTGTAAATATAACTGTTTATGTGTTTCTCTAGCATCATACAGTACCAGGACACAGATAAAAGTGCTGGTTACCGCACTCCTCTCTCGCATCCCACTCACTCTTCCTTCATAAACCCCACTTACTCCTTCCTTTCTCTCCACCTATCTCTCCAGTTTCCTCCCATTCACCTCTCTCCCCTTCCATGTTGCTTATCTCCCGTCCCAGTCATCCTTCAGCACACTCCTTCTCTCCCTAGTCTGCCTCATCCCGCCCTCTCTCTTTACTCCTTCCTCTTACCCCACTCCTCCCTCTTATCTCGATCATCTCTCTGCTTATTCTTCTTTTCCTAATCCTCACACTCTTTTCTTTTTCACCTCTCATCCCACTCCTTCTTTTCCTTCTTTCCCCATTCCCCTGTCTCACCACCTCTTCCGATTCTCCCTACCAATCCCACACTCCCTTCTCACCCGATTTACCTCTCATCTCATTCCTCCCTCCCACCCCACTCCAACTTCTATACCCCAGTCCTCCTGTCTGTCTGTCTGTCTGTCTGTCTCTCTCTCTCTCTCTCTCTCTCTCTCTCTCTCTCTCTCTCTCTCTCTCTCTCTCTCTCACCTTAGCAACCCCCATCTCACCCACTCACCCCACTGGCCTCTCTCAGGACGTGCAGTACGGCGACATCGACTACATGGACCGGCGCATGGATTTCACAGTGGACCCCAAGAACTATGGCGGCCTGCAGGACTACATCAGGGAGGTGAAGGAGGGCGGCCTGAGATTTGTTGTTATTCTCGACCCTGCCATCAACGCGGAGGTGAGTGGGACGGAGTGGGAGGAAGTGGAAGAGTATGCGAGGGAGTGAGACGGTATGGGAAGGTGTGGGAGTGGGAGGGAAGGGGTGGGAGGGAGTGGGAGAGTGTGAGAGGGAGTGAGATGGAATGGGAAGATGTGGGAGTGGGAGGGAAGGGGTGGGAGGGAGTGGGAGAGTGTGAGAGGGAGTGAGACAGTATTGGAAGGTTTGGGAGTGGGAGGGAAGGGGTGGGAGGGAGTGTGAGTGTGGGATTAAAGGACAGGAGTTTAACTGAGTGGGAAGAAGTTATGCCGAGATGGAAGTTATGCTAAGTGACATGGCGTGACGGGGTGTGGGACGGAATGGTTTGGGAGGGTGTGAGAGGGTATGGCAGGGAACAGAAGGGAAGTGTGGGGATATGGGAGGCTGTGAGCATCCTTGGCTGTGTGAGAGAGAGAGAGAGAGAGAGAGAGAGAGAGAGAGTGGGAGGCTGTGAGAGGGATCTGGAGTGATTGGGAATGTGTGGGAGGAGATTAGAGGGGGGGGAGGATTGGAGTAAGTAGGAATAACTGAGAGGGTGTCAGAAGGTGGTAGGGGAGTGGGAGCATGTTGTAGGTGAGCGCAAAGGGTGTGGGAGAAGAATAGTGTAACAGAAGTAAAAGAGTGATGGGAGGGGGAGATGGAATTTGGGGGGAATAGGAGTAAGTGGGAGCCTATTTACTTGAACAGAAATTAGTAGGTGGGGCATGAAAAAGATTGGGTGGAAATGGGTAGCAATGCGGGTAAGCGTGAGTAGGAAGACATTGGTTAAGAATGGTTAGTAAAAGCTTGACTAAGGAAGATAAGTGGATGACACTGGAGAGTATGAGAGGGTATAGTGTGAGCGCGGCACAAGTGAGATGGAGTAGGAAGAAGGAGAAATGAGTGAGAATGAGTGGGATGAGAGTGTCAGAGACGTAGATTACAAGTGGTATGAAAATAAACATAAAAAGGAAGGAGGAACTGAGTTTAAAAAGAACAATGCTTGGCTGTGTGGGAGTGGAAGGGATATGAGTTGGAGGTTGTGGGATGGGATGTAAATAGAATGAGATGGGATTGAGACTAAGCAAACATACAGTAAAAGTGAGAGACTCGAGAAGTGAGTGGAACTGAGTGGTTGTTAAACAGTATGTGTGAGCGAGGTACAAGTGGGAGGGTGTAGGATGGGATGATAACAGAGAGAGAGAGAGAGAGAGAGAGATTAACTGAGTGATTGTTTGATTGATTGACTATTTGAGTGGTTGGTTGATATTGTAGGGCGAGTGGTACTGAGTTTACAATAAACAAGCCATTGTCAAGCCGAGTAGGAGTGAGACAGGTGTACAAGTGGGAGGGTGTGGGATGGGAGCTAAACTGACTGAAATGAGTAAATGAATATAAGAACGTGGGAAATTTCTTCGAGCGGGTGGGATTCACTGATAAACAATTTAATGCTAAACTGAGTGGGAGTGAGTGGGGTAGAATTTTAAAGTTGTGGGAAGGCGCAGCTGCAGTCATAACTAGAAAGCACACACAGAGCGCATACCTCCGCCAATACCATTGCAGTTAAAAAGGATCCGGATCCGGACCCGTGGATATATAATCCGGATCCGCCCCCAAATTTAATCAATTCTTTCTTGGTCAATGGCCCACTTTCCACCAAATTTCATTGAATTTCATTAAGAACTCTTGGAGATATTGTGCGGGATACCCCGGATCCGGATCCGGATCCGCCCTCAAATTTAAACATTTCTCCCATGGCCCTTGGCCCACCCTTCCACAAAATTTCACCAAAATCCGTTCGTAACATTTTGAATAATCCTGGTTACAGACAGACCAACCAACCAACCAACGTGGGCTAAAACATAACCATGGCGGAGGTAACAAACCAACGCCGGCAAAAACATAATCTCTTTGGCGGAGGTAATAACTGATTCTCTTCATTTGATTACATAATGAGAGTGAGCAATGAATTTCGAAACCGCAGCGATACCATCATTGGAGCCCCGCAAGTCCTATTTAAGGGTCTCATAAATGTTCAACCTGAAGATGGAGCGATATTATTTGCTGTAACTGTATGTAAAATTAAAGAAGTAAAAAAAAAAAAAAAAAAAAGGAGGGACCTGGCTGAATGAGTGAAGCTGAGTGTAAAATTAACCAGTCACTGTTACAACTACAAAGGACTCAGAGAGCGCATACCTCCGCCAATGCCATTAAAAAAGGATCCGGATCCAAATACGTGGAGATATTGTGTGGAATACATAGGATCCGGATCCGCCTCAAAATTTAATCCATTGTTCTTTGATCCATGGCCCACTCTTCCACAAAATTTTATTGAAATTCGAAGACATTTTTTGGAGATATTGTGTCGGATACATAGGATCCAAATCCAGATCCGCCCTCAAATTTAATCAATTCTTTCTCGGCCCGTGGCCTACCCTTCCTCAAAGTTTTGTTGAAATTCACTGAGAACTTATGGTGATATTGTGCAGGATACTTCGTATCCGGCTTTGCCCCTAAACTTTAGTCAGTTCTTTCTTGGCCCGTGGCCCACCCTTCCACAAAATATAATTGAGAATTTCTGGAGATATAGTGTGGACAGACAAAGTAACAGATGAAACTGCCATAGACAGAGCACTTGCTGGATGGATCCGATTGTGTCTGCTCACTTTTCACCAGCACGTAGGCAGTCATGTGTCTGCTTAGTTTTCACCGGCGTGTAGGCAGTAATTTGGAGTCAAATTTCGTGTTTCATACACACACACACACACACACACACCACAAAGCCAGCCAGGAGACATGGTGTGTGTGCTAGGCAATCCCCAGACCCTGTCCTCCCCATTTTACTATTTTTTTAATCAGCCCATACCCCACTGACCGGGGTAATGTATGGCCCGGCCTGCACTATAGGTGCAAGAAATCTATAAACGAACGAACGAGCGAAGAACATGATGGGTTTAGGAAGCTAAAAATTGCTTTGCCAGGTGCGCCAGACGTTTCTCTTCAATTTGGTAAGCAAGAATAAAAAAAAAAAAAAAAAATTTTCGAAATTTGGAAAAATGGTGCCTGGGCCGGCAACTGGGTCCCGACGATTTCCGAACCCACGGCCATTGAGGGGTTTCAACACCCCACCCAGCCCAAGGCCTTTGACAGATTTTCACGAAAACAATAGGCTTCCAGGGTTTATGGATATCTACCTTGATTTTTTTTTTTTTTTTTTTTTTTTAAAGAACGATTGGCGCAAAATTGTGACCTGTACAGTACAGACAAACAAATAGACAGACATACGGAGCTGACCAGCATGTTTGCCGAATCTTTCGGTTCCGGCAAGCAACCAACATTGGTGAATACATAACCTCCTCCAACTTCGTTGGCGATGGCAAAGAAACAAAAGAAAGAAAGAAAAAGACTGATCAAAGAATGTTTGAACGAGTGGGACTAAAAAAAAAAAAAAATGCTGAACTCGCTTAATACGATGGCTTCTTTTCATTGTTATTATTGCTGCCACAGAGTATTATATTCAGTTAAGGGACGTTGATGTGATGAGTGAAACTAACCCTTTTCATTCCAGCATGTCTTCCCAAAGCCAGATATAGACTCCTAGAAGTAGCATAAACATATACTGTATATAGACGCCACCGTGTTGAGGAGGTAAACACGTTCAATAAAATGGAGTATAACAGTGCCTCTAGACGAGTTTATTCTGTTTATGAGACATTTCGGATCAGACAGGCAGGATATAGGCTTCATTATCTACTCTACTATAGGCCTTTCTTAACTTGAATAAAATAATCTGTTGGTAACCTTGTTGAAACGCAAAGGACGTTATCGGGTTGAAGTGAGTGATCGAGTGGGATGTACTGAAAGGGTTATGACAGCCTCTTCGTCTCTCTCTCTCTCTCTCTCTCTCTCTCTCTCTCTCTCTCTCTCTCCTCTGGGTCCATTCCTACTGCTTTTAGTCCCAGTCCAGCTCTTTCTTTGTTCTCAGTCCAAGTCTCATACTCATGTTCCCTCCCTTGTCCCACTCCGTTTCTCATCTCTCACTTCCTGTTTTGTCCTATCCCTCCCTCTACTCCCGCTCCCTCTCTTCTTTCACTCCCTCTCTCTACTCCCATGTTCTTTTCACTCTAGTCCCACTCTCCCTGTCGCACCCCTAATCTCATCCCAGAACCAGGAGGCATAAGGTTCCTCAGCAGTCGATCCCTTTAAGTACTTCAGGGAGATGAACAAACCCCCAGGCCTTTGAGGATTGGGATGGAGGAGATTAAAGAAGATTGGTTCACTGACGACGAGTAGGAGGAAGAGTTGATTGTGTAATCTTAGCACACACACACACACACACACACACACACACACACACACACACACACACACACACACACACACACACACACACACACACACACACACACACACACACACACCTTAGAATGCCACTGTATACATTAGCACACCACATCCTGCCACACCTTACACATTCAAGCAACACACTATCAAACAACACACTGGCAAACATCACACTGTTGCACCATATTCTGTTGTTCTTCACGCTGTTGCACCTCACACTGTTGCATTCACACTGTTGCATTCACACTGTTGTGCCTCACGCTATCGTACTTCACACCGTTGCACCTCACACTGTTGCATTCACACTGTTGTGCCTCACGTTGTCGTACTTCACATCGTTGCACCTCACACTGTTGCCTTCACACTGTTGTACCTTCCACTGCTGTACGTCACACTGTTGCATCTCACTGTGCACCTCACACTGTTGCACCTCATACTATTGCATCTCACACTGTGGACCTCACCATATTGCATCTCACACTGTTGCACTTCACACTGTTGTGCATCATATTGTTGTATCTCACACTGCTGTGCCTCAAACTATTACACCTCACACTGTTGCACCTCACACAGTTCCACCTCACTCTGTTGTACCACATACTATTGCACTCACTATTGTACCTCACACTGTTGTACCTCACACTGTTGTACCTCACACTGTTGTACCTCACACTGTTGCATCTCACACTGTAGCACCTCACAATGTTGCACCTCACAATGTTGCACCTCACACTGTTGTACTTCACACTGTTGCACTTCACATTGATGCACCTCACACCTTTACATCTCACTTTGTTGTACTTCACACTGTTGCACCTCACACTGTTGCACTTCATATAATTGTAAGTACATCCCACTGTTGCACCTCACACTGTTGCACCTCACATTGTTGCACCTCACACTGTTCCACCCCACACGGTTGTAGCTCGTAGTATTGCCCTTCATTGTTGGACCTGACACTGTTGGACCTTACGCTGTTGAACCTCACACTGTTGCATTTCACACTGTACACCTCCCAGTGTTGCACCTTACACTACTGCACTTCACTTTGTGCACCTCACACTGTTGCACCTCAACTCTGCTGTACCTCATACTCTTATACCTCACAGTGCTGTACCTCATACGTTGCACCTCAAGCTGTTACACCACACAGCGCTGCACCTCACACTGTTATACCTGGCACTGCTGTAATTTATAATGTTGAACCTCGCACTTTACACCGTACAATGTTGTAACACGTTGTTGCATCTCACACGGTTGTGCCTCACACAGTTGCCACACCTTACGATGCTTTGCACACTGTCATGCGTAATACATCACACACCGCCACACACCACAGTGTGTCACCACATTATCACAATCACAACTCACAATACCACACCGTACACCACCACACCTTCTACTGTGACACTAAACTGCCGCACGACACAAGCATACCACACACTGATATACCACACACCTCACAACGCCACATCACACCCACCCACGCTACACACTGCTACACCACACACTACACCACACACACTACTACATATCACACCACCATGCCCTGCATATCCTACATCACACATAAAGTTGCCATAATACTTACGGCCTACTTACAATGTCTACTGACCACTGTGCATTCTAATGTGTTCTGTTACGGTTTTTACCTCATTCCTTCCGTCACTGAACACACTGTAGTTATCCTAATGTCGCGCTTCCGTTCTCTTGTTTCTGGATTCTTCCCACCCCAGACATTCATGGGACACATTGATGATGATGATGATGATGATGATTTCCCCCTTTTCTTTTGCTCTTGCCTCCATAAATCCTCTCCTCATTTTACCCAGCAACCCGCTCTGTTAACTATGCAGGGTGTCTGTAAAAGGTCTTAGCCATTTTAATTTTCTTTTCTGAGAGAGTAACAAGAATTATCCGTAAGACCAAATTTAAGAAGTTTCTACCTACTCGTGAAATAAAAAACGTTCAGTATGAGAATTGTTAGTGGCTGGAACAGCAACAAACCGATAATCATACTCTTACCACTGCTGGTAAATGTCTCCAAAACCTTCTGAAGTTCGTGTATTGTAAGTCTACATGTCCTATGATGTTATCTGCACTGAAGAAATGTAAACATTGTCACATATAAGTCCAAAGACACTGCACCTTATATCTCCTTTCCTGTCGTTCAAGACTTGTAGACGCCCAGAGTAGTTCTGTAGTTATTAACAGCTGTGTTTCTCGAGATTTGGCCACTCAGAGGTTCTCTTTCTATAACAAATCAGGCATATTCTGATGTAAACATATATTCATATCCTTGTCCATTTACACTCCGATGATTCCACCCTTCATTTTCTACCCCTCCCGTACCGGCCATCACAGCCATCATGACAACACTCACATAGAGCAAGGTCTACAGAAATGACGTTTTACTAACATCCCGTCTAACCACCTTTTCATCAGGCGGACGTTACATTCAGCCTATTAACTTATTCCTTATTCGAACAGTCTGTGGCGCTGACGAGCAACTTAACGTGTGGTGACGCTGTGCATCCCGCGTTCACCTGGGAGACAAAGCTCTCCATATTTCTCTGTACCTCGCAATGGGAAAGGACCCTGGTTCGATACTGGTGAGGCGCTGTCTACTGCAGGGGGACGTCGGTTCCTTACACGGTGTATGTTCTGTGCTATACCGAACGATCCCATAGAAGCATTTGCTTACTTGTGGTTGACGGGTCTACTTGGTCAGACAGATGGGGTCAAGTAACAACAACAAACAACCAATATAACACACTCTTCAGCAGACAGCTGCCACAGTTAATTTTCTTTTGCCCTTTACAGCTACCAGCGGATGAGTACGAGCCACACCAGCGAGCCGTGGAGATGGGCGCCTACATCACATGGCCAGACGACACCAACGCCACCACCATTGAGCACAACCACGCAGGAGGCAACCACAGTAACATCATGCTGGGTTATGTTAGTACATTGTTACGGTACCTGAACGGGTCTCACACTAGATATTGCCTCAAAACACACACACACACACACACACACACACACACACACACACACACACACACACACACACACACACACACACACACACACACACACACACACACACACACACACACACACACACACACACACACACACACACACACACACACACACACACACACACACACACACACACACACACACACACACACACACACACACACACACACACACACACACACACACACACACACACACACACACACACACACACACTTAATTTTGGAACTGTTGGGATTGGTACTTGGTTGTTATTTTCATAGTCTCTCTCGCTTCTAGAGGTCCCATCCAATTTAAATACTGTAGTCTGGGGTTGGAAGAATGAAACAAAGGTAATACGAGATCATACTAAGCATGGAAAATGTTAAGCTGATATTGATATGAGGGGATCATAAAAATTTACTTTATTCTGTTTCAGGTGTGGCCAGAGAACAGGACGGCCTTCCCCTCGTTCTTGAGTGTGGCCGGGCAGGAGTGGTGGATGGACGAGATTGAGAGGTTCTACCAGGATGTTCAGTTCGATGGCCTGTGGATTGTAAGTAGAAAATACATGTTGTTAAGAATGAATCAGGTGAAGTGGAAGGTTTTCCTTGTGGGATCATTCGAATATTTCGAAAGATGGAAGGATTTTAATCATAGTCATTCATCATTCATTTTACCCTCATATTTTATTCTGCCTCATAACCTTCAGTTACATTTATTATCAGTATCATCTGCTTCCGTATTTATTGAACCCTGCTAGCAGCAGGGACCGGTCTACAAACGCATTAGTCTTTGAGTCACTTGTAACCAGGACAGATCCAGGCCAAGCTGGACCCCCAAGGGCTGCTCCAGCAATCGTCCTTGTATCTAACTGGATGATAGGAGATATTTTCCAAGGATTTAAGTCATTCACAAAGTTTCTTTGATTGAGAATTTAATAAATGCAATAAGATTCTTTATGAGTACGAAATCAGATTCATAAAATGACCTGTTTAGGCTCTTTCTGTTTATTTTATTGGCCAAGAATACCAAAGGGTCTGGCAATAAACAGCTTGCAGGTCTAGTTTCATAGCCTTCCCTCATTCCTTTATTTTCCCTCTCTTATCTCGTATTCATCCTTTCTTTCCACCCTTTCATTACCCTTCCTGTCACCCCATTGCTTCTCGTATCTCTCCTTTAACTCTCCCATCCCTCCCACGCCCCTTCTATCCCTCTCTCACCCCTTCCATTCCTCCCTCACCCCTCCCATTCTCCTTCACCCCCCTCATTTTCCCCTCACCCCTCACATCCTTTCCCCAGCCTTCCCATCTCTTCTCCACCCCTCCCATCCCTTCCCCATCCCTCCCATCTCTTTCTCACCCCTCTCATCTCTCAACCATACCATCTTTTCCCCACTTCTCTCATCTCTGTCTCACTCCTGTTGTCCCGCCCTCACCTTCTGCATCCCATTCTCACCCTTGTCATTCCTCCTGTACCCCTATTGTCCCTCCCTCACCTACTGCATCCCTATCTCACCTCTCCCATTTCTCCCCCACCCCCTTACCCCTCCAATCCCTCCTTTGGCCCTCCCGTGCATTCATGTTTTCGCAAATTGCAAACTCAGATACAGGCAAACATAGTCATTACAACGCCAGCTTTCATATCCAATGGTCTTCCTACGACACTTTCTAGTTTGTTTTTCGCTAGCAATGGGAAGGGTTATTTCGGGATATCACTCGCCTTTTGAGGAGATGGTCCAGTCCTGCTGTGGATCGACATGGAATGATACAGATACAGATAGTGCTAGTCAAAAAAAGTTCTATGGGAAGAATGTTCTGATCAACTGTCAGTTCTTTCAGTAATAACTTTAACAAGTCATCACCCATTTCCCCACTAAAATCTTCAGATGGCAACATTACAAATGACCCCCATGGGAAAGGCAATATTTTTGCCAGTACATTTGCCAGAAATTTTACCATAGAGGAAGTCAGCCAGACCGTCCCAATACTAGAACTTGACTCTCCTGAAATTGTTCCACTTAACCCGCCGCGTGCCAGTGCCATTTTAAAATGGTCTGACATAAATCCGCAGCCAGTGCCAGTGCCATTTTAAAACGGTTTACAATAAGAAAATTCACTGTGACCGCATTTTTCAAGATTCACGGGTAAAAATTGGCAGGCATGTATGTTAACTGTTCTTCTACCATCCCCCAGGCTGTCAAGGCCATACACTCACTCGCTCCCCCCCTCACACTCGCTCTGCCTCACTCTGCCCGTGTGCCTCACCCAGTGCTGTACATAGTGAAGACATTTTGTAAATATTTTCATGGAAGTGCAAGTTGTAAATATTTTCTTGTAGCTGTAAGGACTATATAGTGAAGTCAAGTTGTAAATACCTTCTTGTAAGTGCCAGGACTGTACATAATGAAGTCAGGTTGTTTTCAATTAAGTGTAAGATAATGCACTCACTGTGAGAAAGACATGCAAATTGTGATAGATGCTGATGTAATAAGTAATCAGAAAAGTGTGCTGAACATTGCTATACCTTCCCAGCATAAACATAGAAAATGGCTTTCTCTCGCGTACGTGGTGAGCATGAAAGAGTGGCTATATCTGTACACGAGTATGCAGGACTCAATAAAACTCAATTCTGAGCCCCAGTGAGCATTTTAATGGCAAAATTCGTTGTTTCCACATCAAAATCTATCATTTTAGCCCCCCCAAAAAGGTTGAAAATTGGCCGGCACTGGGGTGACCCATAAGGCTAAAAATAGCTGGCACGTGGTGGGTTAAAGTACAGAGAAGACACGTAAAATCCATCCTAGACAATTTGCCAACCAACAAAGCTCCAGGCCCAGATGGAATTCCCCCAGTTGTTTTGAAAAAGTGTTCTCCAGAACTTGCCTCTGTTCTAGCAAAGTTATTCAGACTATGCATACGTATTTCTTCAATCCCTCATTCATGGAAAGAAACCAATATCTACCCAATTCCAAAGGAAGGAGGTTCCTCTGACCCCTTTGATTACAGACCAATAGCTGTCACATCATCTCTTGGTAAAGTATTTGAAATTTTCATTAATAAGCACATAGTTAAACATCTAGAATCCAACAACTTACTGTAATTAGTGATAGACAGTTTGGTTTTCGCCATGAAAGATCCACCATTGACTTAGTCTCCTGACTCATACCATCCATCAATCAATTGGTCAACATGGAGAAATGCATGCAGTAGCCCTTGATATTTCTAAAGCTTTCGACAGAATGTGGCACCATTCCCTGCTGTCTGAACTCGCTTGCTATGGACTGACGTCTTTTGTTCCTCTGCTTTCCTCATGTCTCAGTAACAGAAAACTAAGAGTCAAAGTAGATGATGTATATTCCAATTTCCATTCAGTTAACGCCGGCTTGCCACAGGGATCAGTTCTGGTGCCAACCCTGTTCCTGGTTCATATTAATGATCTCTTATCTCTCACCCACAATCCCATCCACTCAAATGCAGACTACTCAGCACTTCACAGTTCATTCACACTCAAACACCAATTTACAAAGTCTAATATCTCTAACTGTCAACTCAGTACAGCCATCTCCATAAATCAAGACTTACCTACGATCAATGAATGGGGACAAAACAACCTGGCCTCATCTAATGCTAGTAAAACCAAATATATACAATTTACTGATAGACAGATATCAGTGCTACTAATATTCCCATATCCAAAAGCATTGAAATTCTCGGTGTCTCACTTAACAATGTCTTCAGCTGGACCCCCTCAGAGAAACTTGGATTATTGTACAGAGTCCGTAACTTCTTCACTGACGAGCAGTTAGCTATAATTTATGAGTCATGTGCACTCTCAGCTTGAATATTGCTCACCCTTGTGGAATGGATGTGGAGAGGTTGCACTACAACAGCTAGACAAAATTCAGAACAAAGCTGTTGGAATTATTAATAACCCTGCTATTATAAATAAACTACCTCCCCTACAAGCAAGATGGAATGTTGCATCCCTTGCATTATATTACACTTATTTTTATGACAAATGCTCAGACAGAGATGCGTCCATTGTACCACCTCTCCATGCCTTTCCTCGTGCTACACGGGCATCTGGAATGTCACACAGCCTCATTGCGGAACTCCTACCTATCAGAATTCTTTTATTCACCAAATTGCATCTCTCTGGAACTCGCTTCCCCGGAGTTGTTTCCCCCCAAACTTCAACCTACAGCTGTTCAAGTCCAACTGTTACAGATATTTTGTGAATGGAGGACGCCAGTAATCTGGTGTATGGATATTTTTTTTTTATTCATTTGTTTTCCTTTTTCCGTTCTGTTATTTAAAAAAGAAAAAAAAAAGTAATGTAGAGCAGTAATATTGTCTTCTTCTGCCGCTGAGCTGTTAAATAGCAAGAATATAGGACTTGTAACTAAAAATGAAATGGAAGGGGTGTAGAGCCCTATTATCGTTTTTTATTATTTCTAACTGTGGGAAATATATTACAAAATGTCTAAAATCTTCGGCAATTTAAAATGAACGAACTGTAACGTCTGCTTTTCCCCACAGGACATGAACGAACCCGCCAACTTTGGGACGAACGAGGCTAAGCCGTTCAACTGGCCTGAGGGTGTGGACGACTGGGCTCTGTCCTGCCCTGCCTCACAGTGGGACGACCCTCCTTATGTCACGAGTAAGTGCAGTGGGATAGGGAGGGAAGGAGTGAGGGAGAGAAGCTGGGAGGGAGAAAGGAGGAGGGAGAAGAGAGAGAATGGAATGATAGACGAAGAAACGATGAATGTAAAATTCCACTACTTGCATCCTGTCTCACTGGAACGTCTTTACGAATATGTAACTGGTAGGTGGACATAAGGAGGATAAGAAAGAAAAAGTTAGGGAATAAATAAGAGAAAAAAAGGAAAGAAAGACTCAGTGAAACGGAGAGCGAGGGGAATTACTTCAACTAGTCTGCCTCGCCTTATCTCAGTAGCAGGTGCTGGGAGGGAGGGAGGGAGGGAGGGAAAGAAAGAAGGAAGGGAGGGAGGAGAGCGAGGGAGAAATTGACAAGGTGAGAGGACCCGCCTAACGTTACTATAGTACTCGTAGATTAGGTGCAGGGCAGGAGTGAGGGAGGGAAGGAAGAAAACACTGAGAGATGGAGGGAAAGGGGAAGGAAGAGGGAAAGAATGCGAGAAAAAGTTCACAATTAACTCCTGCCCTGTCTCACACTGGAACGGCCACGCCCCACGCCAGTGGGTGTAGGGAGGGGAAGAGAACTGGGGGAGGGAGGGAGGGAGGGAGAGAATAAGGATGGCGAAGAGGGAGGAGAAAAGGAGGGAAAAGGGTGGCAAGATGAGGGGAAAAGAGAGAAGAGGGAAAAAAAGGGAAGAAAAAGAGGTAAAAGTTGGGGAGAGAGAGATGAGAAGGGAAGAAAGAGAAGTGATGAATAAGATATGGAGGATGAAGAGGGAAAGATAAAGGTAAATAGGGATGACATTCCTGTCCTACCTCATAAGTGGTTTGAGGAAGGGGGGAGAGAGAAACGAGAAAAGGGCAGAAGATTGGAAGTATGTCAATAAGTAATGACGATGACTACTGAAGATTAAAGTCACCAAACACTTACTAAATAAGTAAGGGGTGGAGGGTAGGGAGAGAAGGAGGGAAGAGTAGGGTGAAGGAGGGGAGGTTGAAATGAGGGAAAATTGGAGGATTGGTGGCAGTAAAGAAGGGAGAAGAGGCATGAGGGAAGTAGGGAGGGACTTATGGAAGACAAAATGAAGGGAATGAGGGAGGGAAGAATAAAATGAAAATGGAAGATAGAGAGGAAGGGAAGGAGGAAGGGAGGGAGACAAGGAGTAGGGAAGAAAGGAAAGGAATGGAATGTGAGGGAAAACGAGAGAGGAGGAGGGAAAGATAGAGAAGGAGAAGCACTAGTGGGGCTGGAGATACCAATTAAGTGACGAGGGTTTAAGTCCTTTCACTATGATGACGCACATTCCGCCATAATCTTTTTTACTTCCAGATGATTTTATTCACTTCAGAAAAAATCTCTCGTGATGAAGGAGTTGGTTAAGGCTACATCTAAACCTTTGAGTTATATCTCTCCTAAATTAGATATAATCACAGGAGATATGAACAAAACGAAAAGAACGTCATTGAAATGAAGGCGATAAACTGCCAAGAGGTCTGTTAACTGTTGTAATGTGCTCTCAAGAAAAAAGCGTCGGAAGCTCTTCCGCAGCGTCTTAGATTCTGGATCGAGGGACATGTAAAATTAAAAATATTGATAACACTGAGCTTCTGAGATATCATATGATATAAAGCAATCATTCTTCATGCTCATTTCAAATTGGTAACTCTTTAAGAAGGATAATTTTAGCATGTAAAGAGTAAAAAATAAGAATATTCCTCATATCCTTCACAATTTGACAATGCTATGGTTTACCCTTGTAGAGTCGTGTTTTGCTCAGGTCACCAATGTCAGCACACCAGTTTACTCACTAGTCCGCTCACTGATCTGTATTGCTTCACTGGAGAAGACCGCAGTAGTACTTTGAAGAACAAAATTAATGGAAGCCTTTAAAAAAACTTAAAAAGTACCTCAGACTCCAGAGGGTCTTTGCAGAAATGGAATCAAATTAAGACGCAGATGTGAACTTACTGAGTTGGAGGCATTTACCTGCATCATGCACGCACTTTACGAGTATTGAACATGTTCGACTTTTATGTTCAAAAGATGGTGGGAGAGGATGCGACATTGAAAGGTAACTCAAAAGTAAACTTCACACACTTCTCTCCTTGTAAAGTCTTTATATGCCCGTAGACACTGAGTGACCTCGTAAGTGTGGCCAAATGGAAGCGAACCCATTTGATATGAGCCTCTTCTCAGATATGCAGGGCTTGTCTCCAAGTGGTGTGAACTGTCAGGCTTAAAGCGATGAAGAGGATGAGGATAGTGTGAATGACAATGATTTGGTAATATTCTTGACACAATGTGACAGATGACGATAATGATGATGATGATGATGATGATGATGTAGGTGATGATGATGATAATGATGATGATGATAATGATGATGATGATGATATGATGATTAAAGTTCGAGTGATACTGATATAAAAGAAAATGTGAAAACGGCGATAAACTTAGACATTTATGCTTATTCATCTTCATTTCACTTTACCCTGCAGGAAATTAATAATGACCATTCCTGATCAGCAATAATCAACAGTACTGAGATACTGACATAGCGTTACCTAGTGTCTGGCATCTGGCAAGAGATAGATAGTTACTTAGTGTGTCAGATGACGATACTTACAGAATAACTAAAGATTGCTGGAGACGTTTTATTTTAATTTGGAATTGCTCAAAACAGTAATGTTTATTTGCAATTTATCCTCCCCCATTGAACTGGAAAAATGATATGATTTACGTTTTTTTTTTTTTTTTTTTTTTTCAATTATAGACGTTCACGAAGCCAAAATCCAAGATGGCTTCTGAAAGTCCCTTCAAGTCACATAATTTCCTTTGGAACATGTCATCTCTGTTAATGGACACACATCCCTGCACATCTTACAAAACACAGGGTCATCACATCTCAGCAGGAGTTCATGGAACCATTCTCGACTACCTAAATAGGAATACACGAGGGAGTGGGTTGATAATTGGGCATCTTCCCTATCTTACCCTGGAACCCTCTCAGAATGTCAGATGTCGGTGGAGGGAAGGAGCGAAGGAGGGAAATATGGGGTGGAGGAGTGAAGCGGAGTAAGAGAATTAGGGAGAGGAAAAAAGAAGAGATGGAGGGAAGGAAGGAGGGGGGGAGGGAAAAGAAAAGGTGGGAATAAAGGGGAAGAGGAAAGAAGGAGAAGGGAAAGAATAAGGGAAGGAGAAGGGAGAGAAGGAGAAGAAGAGAAAGGGTGAAAGAGGGAGAAAGAGGGAAAGGAGAGAGGCGGAAGGAAGAGGAGACAAAAAGAGTGGAAGTGGAGAGAAGGAAGGCACAAGGGAATGCCAATTAAGTTTTGATGGAAACAGAGGGCGTTGAATAAAGTAAAAATTGCCTCATCGTTTCGCCATACATCAAAAGTGGATGGAAAGGAGGAGGAAAAGCTAGAGAGATGGAAGGTAGGAGAAGGGAATATGCATAGAGGACAAGACTGAAATAGACATGGAGGAAGAGGAGGGAGGGATTGAGAAATGAGAGAGAAGGAGAGGAGGGAAAGAGACATAAAAGTCGTGAAGAGGCAAGATATACTGAGTGAGACAAATAATGAGAGGAGGAGGAGGAAGAAAAAGAGGGAGAGTAGGGCAGGATGTAAGAAAGAGGGAAATGAGAAAATGAGAGATGGAGGGGTGAGAAGAGGGACTACATTTAGAGACAGAAAAAAAAAAAAAAGCAAAAAGGGAAGAAGACGAAGAAGAAAAGAGGAAGGGAAGGGAGGGGGGAGGTAATGAAAGAGGGGAGGGAAGGAAAGAGCTAAGTAAATGCTTGGTGGGAGGGAAAAAAGAAGGACGAAGAGACAAGAAAAATGACTAAACTCATTTGCAGTATTACAAGGCCAGATTCTTGATGACTTAAGATTTTTCGTAACACGTCTGCCCCAGCGATTTATTTGGCGCATTACTACTGTACCCTCTGACGATCGGAGCAACTCTTAACATTTTATTGGAGCAAACCAGATGATCCTGTTTAGGTGGGAGTAAGTTACAGGAGCCTGAGCCATTAATCTTCTCATGGTCGGAACAACAAAAGCATTATGTTGTATCCTCAGAATGTTAATACTATATTGTATGTTACTGATTCAGACTACGATGATACATGTTACTGATGCAAACAATGGTGATACTAATCTCTTTATTACTCTGACGTTTTTTGTCCTTCGTTTTTGCTACCGACAGATGATTTCATTTAATTTAGCAAACACCTCGTAGTGAAAGGGACGAGAACCAGCCTCTTATTGCTCCTTCAGTACAAGGGGTCTTTCTTTAAGATGAATGAAATGATCTGACACCATTAAGAAATAATACGGAAGACGTCACTGTACTGATGGAGTTAAGAAAACATAAATCACACACTAAAGAATGCTGATGTGTTCTATGCAAAATAAATCTCCAAGGAAGAGCTGCTGCGAAGACTCCTGTGCCACAGAGAACACTGTTTATTGACCAGTGAGGGAGAAGATCTGTGTATGACCTCCGTCCATCTATTGCTTGACATTACATCCCGTAAGTGGTGGTCTATACAAAAGGTTCTGTAGCTGTGTCTGTGTCCTTTCAAGAACGATTCCTCACCCCATGACACACCGCCCTCGTTTCGTTTCGTTTCGTTTTTAAAAGCTCCAACATGCTTGCATGTGTCGGCCTTGGTCACCTAATGGCGGCTTTCCACGCTGCACGATCCATTGCAGCCTCCCTTTTCAGTCCCTTAACCCTGAGGTCACACTTAATGACCTCGTCCCATGTCTTTCTCGGTCTACCCCTCATAACCCCACCCCCAATATTAACACTTCTCACCTTCCTCACCCAATTATCATCTCCCATCCTCTCCACATGTCCAAACAACCTCAATCTACCTCTCTTCATCACAACACCAATACACTCCAGTCCCATCCTACCTCTCAACTCTTCTATTGTAAACCCAGCCCCTCCAGGCCTTGGACGCAGGGACGCACTGCACATCTACCTAATCATTGTCATTTCTGTACGTCTGAGCCGGCGAATATCTTCCTCCTTCACTGCCCAGGTCTCACTGCCATACAGCATTACACTCCTAACACATGCTGCATACAAAGACCCCTTAGCACGTAGGGAGAGCCCTCTCAATGTCAGGAGAGGCAAGAGCTCCCTGAACTTCTTCCAACCACTTCTCACCCTACCCTTGCGTATTCCTTCTCCTCAGCTGTCCATACATTCTTCTCGATTTCCCTGTCCTTAACTCGACTGTTTCATTCTCATACACTCTTCTAGTCAGTCTCCCTACCATACTTCGACACCTTATCTCTCCACCTCGATCTCTATCTCCTTCTCTTTCTCCTCCTTCCAACCACCTCACACTGTCACACAACCAATCAGTCTGTCTATCTTTCCACCTTGTTCTAGGTCTCCTTTTCCTTCTCCTCCTGCCAGCCAGCTCACCTTCATATTCTCTTCTATAAGATCTCTCACATAATCTCTCACTTAAATTATCCACTTCGTTCTTGGTCTCCCTCTCCTCCTCCCAACCGCCTCATACTTTCACAGTCTTTCATTCCCCATTCGCTCCACATGGCTTGGGTGCCACTGGGAAATTAGGCATTATTGGAAAAGTTAGAAGTTTGACGGCTAACAGCAAGGTAACAAATTAGTCTCGACTCACTCCCTCATGGTGGGATAAACGCTGAAGGAGTAAGGGCATCACTTATTTTCTCGCTAAATTTTCTGACACAAACGACGCGAAACTTTGGAACGCGAATCAGTAGCTTTTATTTTACCACTGTAATAATTGTCATCCTGTCCATTGTCAGCATCGTAGTCATCATCATCATCATCATCATCATCATCATCATCATCATCATCATCATTATCACCTTCGTCATCCTAATCATCGTCATTATCGTCGTCATGATTGTACTCCATCACCAACATCATAATCATATCACCATCGCCACCCATGAGTTTTTATCCATCATTTATCGTCCATTGTCACCACCACCACCTCTACCGCCACCACCATCATCTTGCGCCTGTTTTCTATCAGCTGATGAACGGGATGAGCAGGATCCAGAAACAGGGATATGAGAGCACTAAAATAGGAGAGTGTCAACACAGTGCCCAGTGAAGTAGGAAGCACACAAAACCTGACTCATTATTAAAGCCTTCGAATTTGTCTGATCTATTTCACACTCACATTATTAACACATAGTCCTCTCTCTCTCTCTCTCCATATTGAGGAATAATGAAATACTTTATTGCATGGTTCGAAGCCATATGAAGCAGGTCTATATTTTATCCTGTTATGTCAGCTATTCATGTTATCCCCTTTAGTGCGGGCATGCTTTTTATATTACATTCTTGCTTCCATTTAACGACTGCATTCAGCAGTTTAGTTGAGGACACACTGTTCTAACTGGAGAGGTTAGGTGTAGGCTAGCCATCTATTGCTTCCATGCTCAAGGTGAATGAAATCTTTGCATATCGGTGATTCTTGCGGAAAAGCAATCAAATTTGCTACAACGAAATTCCGATCAAACTGTTCTCTGCCTCAACCTGAGGTCGAACCTCGTCCTTTCGAGTGGTAGATGTAATCCCCAAATACCTGACCACCACCACCTCATGTACACACCTAACTTTGAGCAGTTTATTTGTTCATTTAGTTAATGAATGAATGATTTGATTAATTAATCATTTTGACTTCCTTACATACTTGTATATTTATTTAAGTAGACGATGGAATTAAGAGGAAGACATAGTAAAAAGTAGTGTTCCCTTATGCCCCATCGACACTTCTAATATTCGCTTGGTCTTTACACTTCGATAGTCTGCTTTGAAACGCCGGGGACAGAATAAAGGAGGGGAAAGGACAAGATGAATGGAAGGAGGGGAAAACGGAAAAGAGAAACAAGGGAAGGATAAGGAAGAGTGAAATGAAGAAAATATAAAGAGTTGTGAAAGGAAAGAAGAAAGGAAGGAGGGAGGAAAATGGATAAGAAGGAAAGAAAAAGTGAAAAAAGAGGGAGAGAGGAAATGAAACGGGAAAGGAAAGGAAAATGAGGGAGGAAGAAGGGGAAAGAGGAGAGTGAAATGACTGGAGAGAGAAATTAAAAGACTGGTGAAAGGAGAGAAGAGGGGAAAGGGGAAGGGAGGGAGGAAAAACGGAAAAGGAGGATGGAATTAGAGAGGGAAGTAAGAGGGAGGAGAGGAATGAGGGCAGGGAAAAGGGAAAGAAGAAAAGGAAAGAGGTGGAGGAGGGGGAATAAGGAGTAGAAGGGGAGGGAGAGAGAGAGAGAGAGAAAAGAAAAAGAAGCAAGGAAGACAAAGAAAATGGGAGAGAGGAGGAAACTAAGGAGAGACGGAAGTAGAGAGGCAGGGAAGAGGAGGAAAGAGAGGAAACGAGGGAGGAAGGAACAGGAAGGAGCTAGAGAAGGAGAGAGAAAAGAAGGAAGGAAAGACTAGATGGAGGATAAAGCGGAAGAGAGATGGAGCTAAGGAAGGAAAAAGGAAAAGAAAGGAGGAAAAAGCGGGAGGTAAAAATCGACCTGTCACTCTGGATGGCCTTCTGTATGTCACGAGGGGAGGGAGAGGGGAGGGAAAGAGGAGGAGGGAGGGAGAAAAGAGTGGAGAGGTGTAGAGAATAAATTGTCAGAGAGAGAGAGAGAGAGAGAGAGAGAGTGAGAGACAGACAGACAGACAGACAGACAGAGACAGAGAGAAGAAAGGGGAGGGGAGGGAATGAGGAAGGGGGGGGGGCAAAGAGTGGAGAGGTATAGAGAAAGAATTGTCAGAGAGAGAGAGAGAGAGAGAGAGAGAGAGAGAGAAAGAAGGAAACGAAATGAGAGATGGTGGGAACGAAGGAATGAAGGAGGGGAGAAAGAAAATAAAAGAGATGGAAGGAAGGAAGAATGGGAGGAAAGAAGGGATAGATGGAAGGAAAGAAGGGAAGGAGAAAAGAGGAAAATAAAGGGAGAGGGGAATGGGAAGGAAAAAAAGGAGGGAAGTAGGAAATGGGAAGGGAGAGGATTAAAAAGAAGATGACAGGAAGGAAGGAATGTAGAACTGGGAATTTGGAGGAAAGGAAGGGGAAAGTGAAAAATGGAAGAATGAAAAAGGAGGGAAGGATGTAGAGATAGCATGAAAGATGAATGAACGGAGGATAGGAAAGAAGAAAGGATGGAGGAAGACGAGAAGGAAGGAGAGAGGGAGGGATTAACGAGAGGGACAGAGGGAAGGAAAAGAAGAAGAGAAAGCATGTAAAGGAGGAAGGAAATATGGAAGAAGGAAGGAAGGAAGGAAGAAAGGTAGGGAAATGAAGAAAGAAGAGAAAGAAAGGGGCAAAAAAGAAGGCAGCAGAGAAGAACGGAAGCAAGAAAAGGAAGACACATTGGAAGAGAAGAGTGAAGAGATGAAGGGAATGATAGGAAAGAGACAGTGAGGGAGGAGAGAGAAGGATAAGGGTTAGGACGGGACGGAGAGGGAGAGAGATGGGGAGAGAATGAAAAATTTATGTAATGAGGATGGGTGAGAAGAGGAGGAAACGAAGAACGAGGAATGAAGCACGAGGAATGAAGCATAGGGAATGAGGAAAGAGGAAGAGGCGAAGGAAGGAGGGAAGAAATAAACAGAAGGAAGAAAGAGGGGAAAAGTGGATGGGAGGAAGGGAAGAAGCGGGGAGATGGCGGAAAGAGGTTAGAAATAGAGGAATGAGAGGAGAATAGAGGACAAAGAGGAAGAAATTGTAGAGCAGAAAGGAAAAAAAAACTAGAGAAAGAGGGAAGAACCAAAGAGGAGGAGGAGAAGAGAGGAAAGGAAAAAATGTGGAGGAGAAAAATAGGGGGAAGGAACGTAGGGAAGGAATCAGAATGCCAAGTGATCATAGTAAAATGATCTAGTTGTCTTTGATAAGTCATTTCATCGGGTAAGGAGACTTCCTGGCACTTCTTCCTTATCCGTATACTTCTTTTACAGGTCCTCCAGTTTCGCGTTTACTGATGCGGTTCAAGTTTAGAACAGTGAGGCAGTGCTGTTTGTTTGCACTGGACTGGATGGATAGAGGAGACACACCATTGAATCTACGGTACAGACACGCTGCAACACACAGACTCTCAGCCCATTGCCCATTTTTTTTTTTTTTTTATGCGAGGAAGAAGGAACCAAAGGCCATGAGCCCGCAGTAACAGTTCCCTCCAAGAGAAAAAACAAAATACAATAGAGAGCCAAATTCAAGATCCGATCATTTTAAGATGCCTGGACACACTACGTTTGAAAGACTGGAGATCATAGGCAGCAGGAAATACAGACAGAGGGAGACAGTTCCAGAGCTGACCTGTTGCATAAATGAAAGACTGGGAGTAACGGTTAACTCTTGCATTAGAGAGTTGGACAGAAAAGGGATGAGAGTTTGCTGCCAGACGGGTGCTACGTGCCCGTCGTAGAGGTGGAAGAATGCAAGCAGACAGTTCAGAGGAGCAGTGACCATTAAAGTAGCGACAGAAAAGAGATAAAGATGCAACAGTGCGGCGAAGAGACAGAGGTTGAAGGGAGTCAGTAAGAGGAGGAGAGTTAATGAGACGAAAAGCCTTTGACTCCACCCTATTGAGAAGAGCTGTATGTGGGGAGCCTCCCCACACATGAGAGTTGTACTCCACACAGGGGCGGATAAAACCCCTGTATAGAGTCAACAATTGTGCAGGGGTAAAGAAAGAGCGGAGTCGGCTTAGCACACCCAATCTCTTGGAAGCAGATTTTACAAGAGATGTAATATGATCTTTCCAAGACAAGTTCCGAGTAAATGAAACCCCAAGCATGTTCAAGGATGATGCAGGATTAAGCTGAATATTATTAAACATTAGTGGGTATACCTGTGGAAGACCTTGTTGGGTTGATAGGTGTAAGAATTGAGTCTTAGATGCATTAAAGACAACCATATTATTTTTACCCCAGTCAGAGATATGAGCCAAGTCAGACATTAGGTGTGCCATAGCCTCATCCCTTGTTTCTTGAAGTAACTGTTGAGATGGGCGTTGCGGGAACCGAATGGAAAGGTGAAGGGTGGAGTCATCAGCGTATGAGTGGATAGGGTTAGATGTACAACTTAGAAGATCATTGATGAATAAAAGGAAGAGAGTTGGTGATAGGACAGAGCCCTGAGGAACACCACTGTTGATAGATCTAGGAGAAGAACGATGGCCGTCTACAACAGCGGCTATAGAACGACCAGAAAGGAAGCTAGCAATGAAGGCACAGATAGAAGGATAGAAACCGTAGGAGGGCAGTTTGGAAATTAAAGATTTATGCCAGACTCGATCGAAAGCCTTTGAGATGTCAAGTGCAATGGCAAAGCTTTCGCCAAAGTCCCGAAAGGAGGATGACCAGGAGTCTGAAAGGTAGGTGAGAAGATCGCCAGTGGAGCGTCCCTGACGGAACCCATACTGACGATCGGAAAGAAGGTTGTGATAGGAAAGATGCCTTAAAATTTTTCTATTAAGAATTGACTCGAAAACTTTTGAAATACGGGACGTTAAAGCAATGGGACGATAGTTGGAGGGTTGGGAGTGGTCACCCTTCTTTGGGACTGGCTGAATGAGAGCAAACTTCCAGCAAGAAGGAAAGGTACAAGTTGACAGACAAAGGCGAAAGAGTTTGCCTAGGCAGGGTGTAAGCACAGAAGCACAATTCTTGAGAACAACAGGAGGGACCCCATCAGGCCCATATGCCTTGTTAGTACTGAGGCCAGTGATGGCAGAAAATACATCAACTGAAGAAATTTTAATGTCAGCCATGAGGAAGTCAGAGGGTGGAAGTGATGGAGGAACAGCACCGGAATCGTCTAAGGTGGAATTGGAGGAGAAAGTCTGTGCGAAGAGATCTGCTTTATCAGTAGAAGAAATAGCTACAGAACCATCAGAGCAGAAAAGAGGAGGGAACGATGATGAGGTAAAGTTGTTAGAAAGATTTTTGGCAAGGTGCCAGAAGGAGCGGGAAGAATTCGAGTTGGAGAGTTGAGAGCATTTAGTATGGATGAAATTATTTTTAGTAGAGCGAAGAACAGACTTAGCACGATTCCGGGCAGAAACGTAAAGATTATGTGATTCAGGGGTGGGTTGGCTCCAGTACCTTTTGTAGGCCTTCTCCTTGTTGCGGACAGCATTAGAACAAGCGTGATTAAACCAAGGCTTTCTTGCGTTAGTCAAAGGAGATGAGAAAGGAATGTATGCTTCCATGCCCGAGAGAATAACCTCCGTAATGCGCAAGGCACACTCAGATGGCTCACGGCCATGGAAGCAATAATCATTCCAGGGAAAATCAAAGAAGTACTGCCTGAGGGCCTCCCAGTCTGCTGCTCCAAAATGCCACAGACGACGTTTCCCTGGAGGGTCCACAGGCCGTACCGGAGTGATAGGACAGGTTAAGGTAATAAGGTTGTGATCGGAGGAGCCCAACGGAGAGAAAAGATTAACAGAGTAAGCAGAAGGATTAGTTGTGAGGAAGAGGTCAAGTATGTTGGAGCTCTCTCCAAGGCGGTCAGGGATACGGGTAGGGTGCTGTACAAGCTGCTCTAGGTCATTTGCAGAGTTCTACTTTTTCATTACCCACAACTTTTCCAAAATGTACAGTTGCCATCAGACGGGCCTTTAATACAATGGTATCTTTGCGATCAGTCAATGAAAGCTGTTAAAAAACTTTGTCTAGGCGGAAAATTACCAGCACTTCATCTTGAATGCCGGGCTAAAGCAAGAGATTAACACTAGATTATGGTGCCACTCACAAAGTACTATGGTAAGAATGCAGGGGTATAGTAGTGTTTTATTATGCCACTGAGCTATGGGAATTAGGCTGCGAAAGAACGAAAGTCTTCGCCAAGTGAAGGTGAAAGATTTATGGTCAGCCTTTCAGTCTCTGTTCTCTTCCCTTGACCAAATCTTCATAAATGTATACGGAGTCTTGTGCTTTTTCATAGTTTTCTCTAAATCTAGAAAAAAAAAAAGTTTCTTTGTCGAAATTAGCTGATGCCAGAACATAGGGTGGTAGAACAAAATTCACTGGACATTAACCCACTGGACAAAAACTCACTGATTAAAAACGCATGAGGACAAAAGCCCACTGAATCCAGGTTCATTTACAGTTCTGATAAAACAATTGTGTAGCTAGACAATAAATTTTAGCTCAGATCTAACCAGTTCATTACTAAACTGTTTGTAAAAGATGCAGAGAAGAGCATCATTCGTAACATTTGTAACATGGTAGCACTGAATGCTGTAGTTCGTAAAATACAATCAGTCAAGAAAGGACAAATACTGCGGGGCACATAGCTTCATTCACCTTGTAACTCCACCCATGCGGGTCCCTCTTTGCAACCCTCCAGGCAGCGGCTCTTCCTCCTCTGAGTATCTCCCGACAGGAGTGATCGACCTGATCCAGCCATGAGTTACGTGGGCTTCCCCTTGGCTTCCTCTACCCTGGATTAACTCGTTCAGAGCAGGATCAGCCTCAGGAAAATAGGCCACATGCCCATATAAACTGGAGCTGGCGTTGACATGTTATGTGGGTAATAGGCCTTGATTCAGTCTCACGGAGTAGTCGCCCGTTATGCACCCGGTTGTACCAGCGATATCCCTTGATCCTGCAATGACACTTAGTATCAGAGGAGTCAATTTGCAGCTTCAAGTCACTGTTTAGTGTTTACGTCTCACAGCCATAAAGTAAAACACGGAGTACCAGCGCCTTGAAGATGCGAACTTTCGTCATTCTACACAAAAAATGACAGCACCAAATATCTGAACTGAGTGAATCCATAACCCCATAGGTCAGACCAATATTGCAAGAGATCTCATTGTCTGATCTACTGTTGTTATGGACCACACTACCAAGATAAGTGAATCTTTCCAAGACTTCTATACCCTCATCACATGCTTGGACAGACTGAACTGCTTCATCCAACCAGCCATCAAATGCCTGGACCTTGGTCTTGGTCCAAGATACCTTTAATCCCAATAGCTTTGCATTCTCATTAAATTCCTTGAGGGCACTCAGCAGTGTCTCCAGTTACTCTGCTAGGATAACGGCATCATCAGCAAAGTCAAGGTTGGTAACCCTGAAATTGCCAGTTGATACCCCAAAGTGACTTTGACTCACAGCCCGGTTCAGTACCCAATCCATACATGTGTTGAAAAGTGTGGGAGCAAGGACACTTCCCTATCATACACCAAAACTTACTGGGAAGAAGTTGGATGTTCTCATCCACCCTCACACACTTTACAGCACTCTCAGCATTTGAGGACAAGCCAACAATCAGTCAGATTATCCCTGGGGAGATCTCACGGAGTCACAGGAGTTCCCATAGCAACTCCCGATTTACTGAGTCAATTGCCTTCTTGAGATCCACATTGGCTGCTAGCAACCCTTGTCGAAACTCAAGATGACATTCCACAAGAACTCAAAGAGCTAGGATACGGTCAACAGTAGACTTCTTGGGCGTGAATCCATTTTACTTAGGCCTCTGAAACTTTAGCAAATGGTCTCAGATACGCTTCACCCCCAGCTTTGATCAGTTCTGCTGGGATGTCACAAACACCAGCTGCTCTACCACTTTTCAACATAGCCACTGCCTTCTTGATTTTATCTAGAGAAGGCATTACTTCTTCAGTTGGAGGGACAGCAATCAGTTGCTGCACACAGCTAACAGAAGCTCTCCACTGGGAGGTTCAGCTATATACAGCTGCTCAAAGTACTGCTCAGCAGAATGAGCTCTTTACTCACTTGCCCCCAATACGAGTCGTCCATCTGCTTTCCGAACAGAGTTTACCTGAGAGGTGAATCTGGAGTGGAGCTTCTTCTGGGGCATGGTAGGTGAGTCAAGGTCATTTGCATGAAAATTGCCATCCATGTCCTCAGTGTTTTCCCTGACATACCTCTCCTTGTCCCTTCTCAGTGAAACTCGTTCCTGTCAAGACAGAAGTCTGTGCTGTTCCCGATCCTCATCCAGTCTGGCAGCACAACTCTCCACAGTTTTTTGGGGGAGCACAGTAGCTCATTGGTAGGGTGTCGGGCTTGAGACTGTGAGGTCGAGAGTTCGCTCCCAGCCCTGGTGGCTGCCATGCTGGGAGAGATAGCGCTCTCCCGTCACCGTAGCAGGGCTATATGATCTAATAAAGTCTAGCTGAGGGGATTATTCCTCTTTCCTTCTCAGTTGTGGTCAGTGTCCCTTGCGAGATGAATCCCCTCCTTGATCTCAGGCAGTCTTCAGTACACTCATCAGCTGCTGGCAGGGTAGCACATTTAAAGGTATCTCATCGTTCAATAGGATCCTCAACAGCACTGAACACTTCAAACTGATCTGAGACTGCACTGCCACTGCATACTGTACTCCTCATCCCTGAGTTCCTCAAGATTGATGGCATCTTGAGAATCACTCAGTTTTGATTTGTAGCCTTAGAGTAGCAACAACAAGTCTGGGATCAGTAGCAAAGAACACTGCACCCCTGAAATCTCTTCATTTCTGAAGGATCCTCCAGTGAGTTCTAACAAGAATGTGATCAATCTCCTTAGCAACCTACGGTATTGGGATACAAAGTCCATTAGTGAATATTTGGCTGCTGGAACCAGGATCCAGCAATTATTTATTTACGTGTTTTGGCGAAATTCAGAAGGTAAGAGCTATTGGCATTCCTGGTTCCAGAGCCATTAGGACTACCCAATTCCTAAAGTCCTCCCTGTCAGTGCCAGTATCTGCATTAAAGGCGCCGATGACAGGCGTGTATTCTGCAAGAGGCACTATTCCACAAAAGAGTCAAGTTTGGTGTAGAATAGCTTTTTTTCTTCAAGATCGCTCATCTCAGTTGGAGTGTACACTGCAGTAAGAGAGATGAAGCCCAAGGAGTGCTTCAGTCTAACCAACATTATACATTCATCAACCGGAGTAACTCGGTTGACACAAGAGACAAAGTGAACAGCAACTGCCACAGCGACACCCCTAAGATGGGCACCATCATCACAGCTGGACCAGTAGTACCTGTAACCATCACTAATGGTCTCACCATGCCCAAGGTCGCCTCACTTCAGAGAATCCAGCTATGCTGACCTCTCAATCGCTCCAACTTTCGTTATAATAAAGGCAGTCGATCATCCTTTGAATGGCTTAGAACATTCCAAGCCCCCACCTGCAGTGCCCTCCAAAGGCACTGTGTGGGGGGGCTTGGAAGTATAAAATTAACCCTTTATGAAAAAGTCGTATCTTTTCAGATACTAAAGTGTGTAGAAATGGAAGCAGTGTCCAACAGCTCTCAGGAACATTCCTGTCGAGTTTCTGCCTGTGAACAAATCTTTGAGTAGGTTCTTTAAACGTTTCTAAAAGCCACATACTTTTTCCTTTACTCATTTACTTGGAGGTTGCTCTCTCCTTACATGCAACACCATTTAGTTGGCTAGGGTGTCATCCTTTTTAGTAACTGTGCAAAATTGTGGATGAGAAGGGCGTTGTCCATCAAAAACTGCATACTGTACCTTCCTAAACCATTCCTAATAAGAGATGCTAATGAATATTTTTATGGTGAGCTTTTTGTCATCTGCATTTAGTCGATGAATTTCTGCCCAGTGAGTTTTTGTTCAGAATACTTTTGTCAGGTGAGTTTGTGTTCATTCACCATAGTGTAGACCTGGGTTACATTTATCTTGCATGTCTTGTCCAGCTTTATTATTAGTCATGCAGCTTTTTCGTTTTTCCCAGAGAATTCTTCAGTATTGTCATTTATGTATTTATTGGTCAGAAATCCTGCACCATGATACTTACTTTCATGTTGATCTCTGTAGTACAGTACATGACCACCTGATCTTCTAACCTCAGTAAGACCTATCTCAGTACTTCAAGTAGAATAAAAAATCTAGCATCAAGGTTTTGGACATTATAAGTCCCAGTATTTAAGTTCCAAAGGAGATTAGCTTTTCTTCCCCAGAGATCCTTACCACCTCATGTTCTGGAACAAGTCTGGTACCCGCCACGATCAGCTACTCCGTCACTGTTGGGTATGACTTGGAAGAACCTGTCACATTGGCTTAGAAAGGAAGTTTGACTCAGTAAATCTTACCGAATCGGTTCAGGTGATTACTCTGAGTGGGAACACTTTACAACTGATCCCTAACAGTGAAATTGTCCAGTACAGTTGTACCTAACCAGTATACACCAGCTTCGCTGATCACTGGGATGCACGAGCGTCTTTGTCAGGGCAAGGCAGTGCTCCTTCGAAGAGGTCATTTTCATTTACCTCAGTACAAGGACAAAGCAGACAGTAATTATTATTATATTAAACTGAATACAAGAAATAATGTATACTGAAAAGCAGATTTATTTATTTTGTTAGAATCTTGGAGCATTATGAAGAAGTTCCTAATACTTTGATGTTCTAAGCAGTGTCATATAATTATGTTGTCAAGAAATTTCACAAGACTTATAAATAAGAATGCACTTATACTCAATTTTCCATATTCATCAGCAGAACACCCATAGGCTGAGAACGACCGAAGCATAAAATCCCCCTTTACCTTTTCGGAATAGATATGCAAGGTATGTGGAAGGTATTAAGAATATATGGAGTGGAGGGGATATTGTTGAGTGCTGTGAAGAATATGTACGAAGGAGCTAGGGCTACGGTGCGAGTGGATGGTGAGTTGAGTGAGTTCTTTGATCTCAGTGTGGGACTGAAACAGGGGTGTGTGATGTCTCCATGGCTGTTTAATATATATATGGATGGGGTTGTAAAGGAGATGCAAGGTAGGGCAGTGGATGTGGGGCTGGCCCTAACGAATGAGGGTGAGATTTGGAAGCTTCCGGTGTTGCTGTTTGCTGATGATACAGTATTGTTGAGTGAAGATGAATGGGAGTTGCAAGGTTTGGTGAATGAATTTGGGACAGTGTGTAGGAGGAGGAAGCTGAAAGTTAATGTAAACAAAAGTAAAGTTATGGTGTTTGAGAGGAATGAAGTCACAGAGTGTGCAGTGAGGTTGGATGGTGAGGATATGGAGAATGTGAGTGCATTCAAGTACTTGGGTAGTGTGATGAGTAAGGATGGAACTTTGGGGGATGAAGTACGTGAAAGGGTACAGCAGGGAAGAAAGTTTGTTGGTACACTGAAAGCCGTGATGAGAAATAGGGAGGTGAGTATGGAAGTTAAAAAGTCACTGCATGATGGTATTGTGATCCCTACCCTGACGTATGGAAGCGAGGCGTGGACCTTGCAAGAGGGGAACAAGTCAAGAGTGAGAGCAGTGGAAATGAGTTACTTGAGAGGAGCATGTGGAATGACGTGGAGGGACAGGTTGACGAATGAAGAAGTGAAGGAACGTTGTGGGGTAGATGTGGATGTGGTTGAAAAGATTAGGAGAAATACACTGAGGTGGTTTGGACATGTGGAGAGAATGGAGAATGAAAGACTGACTAAGAGGGTGTATGTAGGTGAGGTGGAGGGAGGGAGAGGGAGGGGTAGACCGAGGATGAGGTGGAGGGATGGAGTTGAGAGGTATATGAGGGAGGGGGGAGTGAGTTGGGGGGAGGGTAGTCAATTGGTGGGAGACAGAGTGACTTGGAGGCGTTTTGTCTGCGGCCACCCTTTGCGGGATTAGGGCGTCGGGCTATAGATAGATAGATAGATAGACCTTTTCGGTAAACTGTAATGGTCAGCTCAGGAGCTTTATTCCACTGGCTCCCTGTCCTTTTAACCAAACCCCGACAGTCTCTTAAAGGCAATGTGTCCATGTATTTCGAAACTGATCTGGATGTTGGCTCTGTTAATCGATATTTCTCTGGAAAGGAAACTTTTGCATCTTTCCAGGTTATTTAAAAAAAAAATTCTTACGTTATACACCCTTACAGAGGCGGCAGCTGCAGGTCCTTCACACCGCATGAGCGACAAGACTCTGTGCCTGTCAGCCCAAGATGGTAACTTCACCCACTATGACGTCCACAACCTATACGGATGGGCACAGACTGAGCCAACATATAGGTATGAAGGCTGTCTCTGTGTTTACAAGGGAAGTGAACTTCGCAGAACTTCCCCTCCCATGATCGTAAACCCACAGTTCAGTCAATATACATAAATTTATTTTAACTGAATTTTAACTGGTCTATGCTTATCCACTTATGTCAGACTGATTGCCTCAGTGTTTATGAATATTTTTATCTGTCTGTACCTTTGGACTGGTGGGCACAGAAAGAGACGACTCAAAGATAGGTTTGCTTTGTATTTATCTTTCTGCATCAAACACATCATGAGCAACAGCACAAGTTAGTCTACTGTAGGGCGAAGTCTTGTCTCATCTTTCTCCACTCTGACCTACTGTATTGGCTGTTAGTCTGTTCCACCCAGTCCAACCAAATCTGCAAATTCCATCTCTCTATCCTGTTCTTAAATCCTGAAGTTCTCTTAGTTATTTAGTTAATAAAATGATTTTTTTTTTTTTTTTTTAACAACAGCAGCTACGAAATCGAACTAGCTCTCGTGGCTGTCTTGCATCTCGTGTAAGATACAGTATATTCAATAAGTCTGGACACTATCTGTCCCTTAAACCTTCGCCTTTAGTAAACGGCCATCTTATTTATTCTGTTCATATATATCGCTAGCAGATGATTTTATTGAGCTTAAAGAACACCGCTCATAGTGCAAGTTTTAGTTTTCCTTTTATTGCCTGTGACCATGATCTCACCTCCTTCTGTCTGTCTGTTTCTCTGTCTGTCTGTCTCTGTCTGTCTGCCTGTTTGTCACTGTCTCTCTGTCTGTCTCTGTCTCTGTCTCTACCTGTCTCTCTGTCTGTATTTCTGTTTGTCTTTTTGTATGTCCCTGTTTGTCTCTTTCTGTCTGTCTGTCTCCGTCTCTGTCTGTCTGTCTGTCTCTGTCTCTGTCTGTGTGTCCGCCTGTCTGTCTGTCTGTCTCTCTCTCTGTCTGTCTCTCTCTCTCTCTCTCTCTCTCTCTCTCTCTCTCTCTCTCTCTCTCTCTCTCTCTCTCTCATACCCCGCTTACTTGCTGTACAATCATGAACAAAAGATTGCACCTTTCTCGGTCAGGTTCTGCCACAATATTATGGTGATCACTTGATGGCAACACCCGCCCGACTCACTCCGATCCCCGTGAATTTCAGACCCATGAGTGTTGCCATCACGTCATTACCAGAATACCAGGCTGAAAAATGTACAAACTATCATTGGGCGGTACTTACCTCCCTGGCAACCTACTTACCTTCCCATCTGCTTTCCTACTTACCTGCTAGTCTATCTATCCATTTATTCATTCATCCATTCATCCAGTCATCCATCCATCCATCCATTTATATATTTATCCATCTTTATCTCTCTAGATCTATCTCTGTCTACCTACCTATCTGTCTGTCTGTCTACCTATCTACTTACCTACCTGCCTATCTACATATCTACCTACTTACCTACCTACATTATTATCTGTCTGTCTACAGCACGGGTTCCCAAATTTTGCTGGTCATTCCCCATAATTGCGAGAATATTTTTGATGATCTCCTCCTACTCTCAAAATGGGGAATTCCCCCACCCCTTTGGGAGATTTAATCTTAAATAACTCTGGACTCTAGAGCTGTTCTCCCCATTTAGCGGTGCCTTTTACCTTGTAACCGGAAGAAATCTAGCAGTATTATACATATTTTTTCAGAGTTATGAGAATATTCAAGAGCTTTTGTATTTTTATATAGCATGCTAATTATTTGAGGACAAAAATTCTAACTTTGCTCTTTAAAAAAGTGCAGATTTAAAGCCAAAAAAGCATTTGGCCACAAAATATACAAAATCTATAACCAAAAGTACAATACAAAAGTTACTGTGTCAGTTTTGGCCTTATATGTTTATGCCTCCCTTCCCCCTGGAATGTCCAAATTTTCCCTCAGGGGGATATTCTTCTCCGTTTGGGACCCTCTGATATACAGTATCTGTCTGTCTACCACAGAGTGGTGCAGAGTGTGACTGGGCAGCGCGGTCTGGTGGTGACTCGGTCTACCTTCCCGGGCAGCGGCCAGTGGTCTGGGCATTGGCTTGGCGACAACAGGTCCAACTGGACCGACATGGCGCACTCCATCACAGGTCAGGTCAGGTCAGGCGGGGCCTAACTCAGGAGGGCATACGTGAGATCAGGAGAGGCATAAGTAAGGTTATGTCTGGTTAGGTCATTCGATCAAGTGAAACAAATTTTGTCTCTTTAGAATTAATCGGTTTAAGTTTGGTTATCACATCAGGTCAAGAGGGCACATATCAAATCTATAGGGGCATAGTTATTTCTGGAAGGCATAGCTCAATTTAGGAGGGTCATAAGTCACGTCAGGTTACGTCGTTATGCAATTAGGCCAGGTCGTCAGGTAGTTAAGTCAAGTTGCGTCAGGTCATGGGGGGGTACTAGGTTAAGAGGGGCGCAGATCAGATACTAACTACACATTGCCAGGCTGGCGCGTCCCGAAGACGAAGGCTTGTAGAATCCTTACCGTGTACAGCTGATTCTTCGTTACCCAGTGATTACAGGATTTGCAGCCCACTCTGTTGGACAATGTAATCCATTAAGCGGGAGGTAGTAGGCTGAAAATTATCCCTTTAGAATAGAAGAGATTAACTTGTACTTCTTTTTGTTTTTCACTATTTCCCTCTCTACCTACCGTACCTCCTTATACCACCCTGCCTACCTACATTCCTGGCTACATCCTTACCTGTCTCCGTGCCTACCTAGCAACACACCCACTCGCCTTCCTACCTGCTATCCTGTCTACCTACATTTCTACCTACCTCCCTACTTACCTACCTACCTACCCACCGGACTCTCCACGTGCTACCCTGCTTACCTACCTCCCTGATGACTTCCCAGCCTACCTCCTTGCCTACCTTCCTACCTATTCTCTGTCTGCTTCCTCCCTGCCTACCTACTTTCCTACCTACCTACCTGCTTATCTACTCTATCTACCTGTCTATCTACCTACTACCTCCTTGTCCATCTCTCTGCCTCCCTAGCAACATCCCTGGCTACTCCCCTACATATTCCCCCACCAGTCTCCTTGCCTACCTTCCTTCATGCCTACCTGCCTGCCTGCCTGCCTAACTACCCACTCACTCGACTTCTCACTTGCCCGCTGCCTACCTACAACTCTACCTACATCCCTACCAACCTCCCTACCAACCCCCTGCCTACCTGTCTCCCTACCTACCTCACTGTCTCCTTACCTCTCTGCTTTCCTTCATGGCGTAGTGAGATAACGACACAGGCGGACATTTAAGTTTTTTTATTTTTTATTTCAATTTGCCAGAATCTAGTGCGCTGTATAAAAAATGTGCTGATGGCATAATTTACAGCATTTTGTACGTCCTTTCCAATTATACTAATGACATGATTATCTGTCTATAGCCAGACGCCATAATTCAGTAAGGGGTGGCCGTTTGTCTTTCAGTTAGTTGTTATACGTGGAGGGGCACTAACCCTCCGACAATCCACTTGTTGACACGCAGGGAACACGTATGTGTTGGTTATATGGTTACCACCCAGCGTTGTAAATGGTTTCCTGGCTTACAGGAAACTATTAGGCTTGTCACTCAATGTAAGCCGCCTGAAAAGGAAAGAAGAGTAATAAAAAGTGACGAGAAAGATGGGGAAAATAGGAAGAGAGGAGGGCAGACACAGAAAAAGAAAGATAAATGTGAAGAAAGAAGTAGGCAACACTACATCAAGTGAGTGGATGATGGTGAGAAATAGGAGAGGAGGGCAGACACAGAAAAAAGATGATAGAAGTGAAGGGAGAAGTAGGCAGCACTACATCAAACGAGTGAATGATGGTGAGAAATAGGAAGAGAAGAGGGCAGACACAGGAAAAGAATGATAAAGGTGAATGAAGAAATAGGCAGCTGTACTCGTACATCAAGTGAGTGGATGATGGTGAGACATAGGAAGAGAGGAGGGCAGATAGAAAAAGAATGATAAATGTGAAGGAAGAAGTAGGCAGCATTACCTCAAGTGAGTGGATGATGGTCGCCACCACCTACCACCATTATTATATTCTTGTGAATAAGAAAAAAAAAAGAATTCGCACCTCAGTCATTTGAATCAGTCTGACTGTGACCGGTAGCCTAAGTGCGGTCAGACGGATGGACGGACGAAAACTGTTCTCCCGGCTCAAGCCCTGTCAGACCATCAGCTTTGCCCTCGGCAATGAGGAGGAACATAGTCAAGCCAGGAGGGGCACCAGTCAGGTCAGCGAGGGCATAGACAAGGTCATGAATGGCGAAGGTCAGATTAGGAGGGGCGTAGATCAGGTCAGGAGGGGCATAAGCCTTACAGGACAAAGGTTTGGTCATGTCAGGTGGTTGGGCCAGGATTATTGGTCATTTCAAAAGGGCAACAGGTCAGGTCAGGAGGGGCATCAAACTGCCCTCATGATGTTTCTGTCCTTCTGCCTGTGCCTTCATCTGTAGCTTCCTTTCCGGTCGTTCTATAACTGCTGTTGTAGACGGCCACCGTTCTTCTAGAGCAGGGGTGGGGAGCGTCCGGTCTCCAGGCCGTATAAGGCCCTCAAGACCATTTGATCAGGCCCGTGAGGCAATTCATAAATGCAATTTCATAAACTCATGAACGAATATATATATATATATAATGTACTGGGCTACAGTTGATTTCAAGTTGATAATTTTGTATGGCCCGCGAATTATGTTAAAAATATCCTAATGGCCCTTAATAGGACAAAGGTTCCTCCCCCCCGTTCTAGAGCTATCAGTGTGGTGTTCTTCAGAGCTTTGTCCTATATATCCTAATGGCCCTTAATAGGACATAGGTTCCTCCCCCCCCGTTCTAGAGCTATCAGTGTGGTGTTCTTCAGAGCTTTGTCCTATCACCAATCCTCTTCCTTCTACTCATCAATGACCTGAACTGTACATCTAACCCTATGCACTCATGTGGAGATCACTCCACCCTTTACCATTCCATTCGTTCTCACAGCATCCTTCTGAGCAATTGTTTCAATTAACAAGGGATGAGACTGTGGTACACCTAATGTCTGACATGGCTCATATCGCTGACTGGGGTAAAATTCTTTTTATTTTTAATGCATCAAAAACTCAGTTCTTACGTTTTTCAACTTGTCAAAATCGTCCGCAGGTGTATCCTCTAATTTTTAACAATATCCAACTCAATTCTGCATCATCTCTGAACATACTTGGGGTTTCATTTTCTCGGGATTTTTCTTCGAAAGATCATAATATTACCTCTCCTGCAAAATCTGCTTCCAAGAGATTTGTTGTGCTAAGCTGACTCTATGCCTTCTTTACCCCTGCACAGTTGTTGCATTTATACAGGGGCCTTATTCGCCCCTGTGTGGAGTACAACAGTCACTTATGGGGAGACTCCCCACGTACAGTCCTCCTCAACAAGTTGGAGTCATAGTCTTTTCGTCACAATAACTCTACTTCTCTTACTGCTTCCGTTCAACCTCTGTCTCTTCGCCGTACTGTTGCATCTTTATCTCTTTTCTACCGCTACTTTAATGGTCATTGCTCCTCTGACCTGTCTGCTTGCATCCTCTCACTACTGTGGAGGATGCGTAGCACCCGTCTAGCATGTAGCAAACTCTTAACCCTTTTCTGTTCAGGTCACTAATGCAAGCGTTAACCATTACTCCCAGTCCTTCAGGTCTGCAATAGGCCAGCTGAAGAACTGTCTTCCTCTGTCTGTATTTCCTACTGCTTGTGACCTCCAGTTCTTCAGACGCAGTGTGTTTAGGCATATCAAAATGAATGGATCTTGAATTTGCCTGTCTGTTATCTTGTTTTTATTTTTCATGGAGGAAACAATCTTGCGGGTCTCTAGCTCTTGATTCCTTCTTCCTTGTATGAAAGAAGTACATCATTTTAGGGTGGGGGAGATTTTAGTACTTGTGATCAGTGAATGGTCATATTTAACCAAAAATTTAATTATGACAATATCGGGTCTAGTTATGGGAATGTGCCTTACAACAAGAGAGCTGGTTTTCACGCATTAAAGGAAATTATTGGTTCTGGCGACTGGAATGGGAGTAATGTCAATGGATATGGTAATTTTGTTCACCAACAGCAAAAAATATCATAAACTACATGCATGGGAACCATATCTCGAATTTATTTTTTGTGAGGCAAGTTTTACGATGAAGGGTTGCGGGATGACAAAACAATCACTTTGGTTTTGCATTTACATAGCTTTCATCCGCCACATGTAATCAAAAGTAATGAGTTAGTGTCTATATTTCATCGTTTGGAGAATCTGATATTACTTTCCACCAAATGTTCCCCGTTGCACATCAGACAAGCTATAACAGTAAGTTGCATAGAACTGTATCACTGTTCCAGAGGCCTCAAGCAGGGTTTAATCTGCTGGCTTTATGCCTCACAGTAACATTCTGTGTATTATGGGAGAGATAATGAGGTCGCTGACTAATGAATTTAGGTTTACTATAGAAGTGTATTGTATATCCAGGTGATATGGGATGGAACAGTCGATCACCCTGACTGGACTGGCCACTGGCCTGCTGTGGGTGGTGGCGGCAGAGCAGGATGGTAAACTGTTGTCGCTGTTTAATTTCAGTTAGCTGCCTTCATTGTATTGTGGCAACCGTTGTTTTAACAAAAACATTGTATTAATACACTTATTGTAAGGACATTTTCGTTAAGACCTTGAATTCCAGTGACGAAATATTATATTCATGCTGGCCTTAAGATATTGTGTGGTAAGCCTGGTGTTTTCTTTCTAATATAATTTTATCATATCTTTAAGAAAAACAGCTTGTGAGGAACACTAGTACAAATAATTATTTAACGTAAATGTGCATACATATTTATCGACGTATTTATCCGTATTTATAGTAAAAAATACAGATTCTATTCCTGCAGCTTTTCCTGTTATTAGACGAGGACAACATAATTAGCAATATTACTATCAGTGTGCAGGATGTACGACTTGCCATCATTAAACTTAAACGTGATGAAAACAATGGGGCCAGATAAAATATTGCCGCGCATACTGAAGGAAGCAGAGACTGAAATATTATCAAAACCATCAGTTGAACTGTTCAGTAAATTATGACCCCCCGTTTCCTTGCTCGTTGTTGTCGTGGGGGAGGAGGCTTTGGAAACTTCGATTGGGACCTGATGTGTAGGGTACTTTAATGAACTCCACGGTGTGTGGAAGTTTGGTTGCTAGGTGGGTATCACACTTGCTTCTCCACGCTGCTATTCCTTCTCCTCTCTCCCTGGGTCCCTGTCGCCGCCTCAATTAATTTTCCAAGGCTGTTTTCTTCTACTGTAGCTTCTTTATTCCTTTTCTCCTATCCTCCCTATTCTGTCTTTGGCTTTGAATAGAGTGGAATTTTCCACATTCATCAGATTCTTTAGTAAGTTGCTACAGGAAGGATTAGAGTGTGCCCATGGGCTATTGGTTTGGCCAGTTGTAGGGATCATGGTGGTTCGGCACCACCCTAGTGTGTGGACCTCCGTGAAGGTGGACCTCTACAGAGGCGAAACTGCTGCTGAGCTGTAGCTTTCGGATCTGGGGGTGCTGTTGCTTAGTGGTAGGACTGTCAGCCAATAGCCGGTGGCCCATCATAGTGGTGGGAGAGTTTTCTCTCCCACAAGGGGTTACTATCCCTTCTTGGGTGGGGTAGGGAGTGCATGCTTGGAGCTTGATCCCTACTTGGGTCGTTGGCCGGGCCTCTGGATCCAGATAACCCTTTCTTTTTAACAGTCATAGTGAACCTTTCCTTCCCAGAGGAAATTAAGGAAATTGTTTCTGGTTCTCTCTCTCCACAAGTTCTGCATAATTTTTGACCCCGATGGTGACCCCGGCTTCTCTTCCTAGTACTTCTCTGGCTCTTTCCACTGTTTCTGTACCTGTTACATCCTGCATAACTAAACCATCTCCCGCGTACAGTCCCTTCTCTGTACAACTCTACCTGTTCATCTTCTATAGTAACTTTCGAACCTTACCTGCCTTCACCTCCTCTTTCGCCTAATCGTCCCGTTTCTTTGGCTTCCTCGTCCCGTCCTCATATTGCTTCCCGACTCACTAACCCTGTCTTGACCACCTCTCTTTTTGGATCCCACACCTGGACTCAGCATTTTAACATCAGTTCCCAAACAGATGACCTCTCGCATCACCTCTCAGTATTACGACAGGTAGATTCCAATATTACATACTCTGTAAGACCCAATGGATCTCGTTTCCTCAAAGTACAAAATGCAGATCAAGCAGAAAGTCGTATCATTAACTGACCCATCAGGCAATCCGATCTCAGTCTCTCCAGATGTACAGTTGAATTTGGCAACAGGCACTGTCCGTCTTCCCTCTTTCTTTTCTTTTGGAAATAGAAACTTCATTGACTGCACAGAAGACATCAAACTCATTCTCTCTTAACAAAATCACCAGGTCCTTTCAGTTCTGTGCTACACAATCCCTCCCCGAGGACGCTGTCAAAAACCAGCAAACATCGCCAAAATAGTATTTCAATCTCAATATCATCCCTCTTCCGTTATTACTGGAGACACAGACCTCTGTTAAAGAGTACATTCCTCCCCCTCGTCAATGCACGTCCTGATGGCGTTTTGGCTATCCATCAGAGTACTGCCGGTCACAGGCTATTTGCTCCAACTGTTCTCAATAGGGTGGAGTCAAAGGCTTTTCGTCTCATTATCTCTCCTCCTCTTACTGACTCCCTTCAACCTCTGTCTCTTCGCCGCACTGTTGCATCTTTATCTCTTTTCTATCGCTACTTTAATGGTCACTGCTCCTCTGAACTGTCTGCTTGCATTCCTCCACCTCTACGACGGGCGCGTAGCACCCGTCTGGCAGCAAACTCTCATCCCTTTTCTGTCCAACTCTCTAATGCAAGAGTTAACCGTTACTCCCAGTCTTTCATTTATGCAACAGGTCAGCTCTGGAACTGTCTCCCTCTGTCTGTATTTCCTGCTGCCTATGATCTCCAGTCTTTCAAACGCAGTGTGTCCAGGCATCTCAAAATGATCGGATCTTGAATTTGGCTCTCTATTGTATTTTGTTTTTCTCTTTGAAGGAACTGTTACTGCGGGCTCATGGCCTTTGGTTCCTTCTTCCTCGCATAAAAAAAAAAAAAAAAACATGCTGGACACTCAGTATCCACTTGTTTATTGACCTTTCAGTCCTGCCTGAACTGTAGGGGGCACCATACAGCCTCCTACAATAAATGCTTTATTTATACTTTTGAAGCCGAAGTGTCCCATATCCAGTGGAAAACAGGGATTACCTTCCGAGAAGCCCGTCGACTAGCGCATCGCATGGGGCACTCCCCTGGCATCGCATATGCACACGTGGCCTGACCAACTCGTATATCACAGGTTTCAAGCTCATCCAGTGTCTATTTCTGTACCTCTCAATTCTTTTGTCATCCTTGTCTGTCTTCCTGATTCCTCTTCCTCCTTTCCCTCTCTTGTTCGTTCAGCTCCCTCCACCCCATCTCCTGCTCATACAGAATATTCACGTTTTTCTCCTCCCTCACTTTCTCCCTGATGTAACAAACGTAACGTGCTGTTGAATCCTTTCCATCTCATATTCCTGGTCTCTCTCCCCCTTCCTCCACTGCCCAGCCTATCCCGTGTTCTCCCTCCTCCAAACAACAACGCCATAATGCCATGTCACCAGCTCGCTCTCAACCTTTGTCCTCACCTGTGGAAGCAGAATCCCTGCAAAGTATCACCAGTTATCCTCACTGTATACGTCTTCCCTGTCAATGCGGAAATACATTCCCCCCCTTCCCCACTCACTCCTACTTCCATTCCTCCTGCATCTCCTGAACCCTCCCCTCCCATTCTTTCTATCTCTCCTGCACCTCCTCTTCCCCTCTCCTCTGTTTCCCACTCTTCCTCTGTTTAACAACCCGCCTCCTCTGTGATCACTACGCCCTCCCAATCTTCCCGGTCCCTTCTGCTCTTAACTGATTTATTTACGTCCCCTGGATTCTTTGTCTTTAAACGCCCTAAACAGTTTGCGCTGCCCTCACACTTTATTCTCCATAGTCATGGCGCTTCTTCAGTGGAATATTAGAGGCATCCATACCCACTGCACGGACCTTTGTTTTCTTATTTCCTCCTACAGTCCTTTTCTTATCTCTCTTCAAGAAACCTTTCTTTATACTCTCGCGGTTCCTATTCCTGGCTGTACTTTTCTTGGATCCCTTCCTCCATATGACACTTCCCTTCATAACCGCAATGACGTCCCCTTTTAGCCTCTTCCTATTTCTTCTTCTAGCCCTCATACTTCTGCTCGTGTCTTTCTCTGTCAGTGGGTTACTCTTGGCTCTCTGTTTCTCTCCTTCTGTCCCTCTTGATTTTCCTAACTTTGTCTCATTCCTTCATTCCCTTCCTCCTCCAGTACTTCTTGGTGACTTCAGTTTCGGCATTTCCTGTGAGGTGACTGATCACCACTAGACGATGCTTATTAGAACAGTTTCTTTGTTCTTAAGATCATTTTATCCTTATCATTGGCACCCCTAGTCACTTTGATCTCCGTACTCATTCCCTCTCTTGTTTGGATCTGTCCTTTGGTCACCATCAACTTCTGTCCATTTTCATTGGTTGATATTAGAAGACAATCTTTTAAGTGATCACTTCCACTAAATTCTCTCTTGCCTCTTACTGTCCTCTCCCTCGTCCTTCCCGTTGTCAGTTCCATGCTGCTGACTGAGAAATACTTTCTTCCCTTACATTGCCCCCATTTCCTCCTTTGTCTTTCTTGTCTCCACAATACATGTTGTCTTTCTTCTTCTTCCTGGTTTTAAATGCTACTCTCACCGCCATTCCCCGTGATACGCGACCGTTTACTGCCAAACGTGTTTTCTGGTGGACTCCTACTTGTTCACAGTCTCTCCGTGTGAAACGTGCCGCCTGGAAAAGTTTTCGTCGTAAACAGGCCACCCCTGCTGGGATTCATAGCCTCCTCATATTTCGCCAAGCTTCCGCTGCTTTTCGTCGTACCATCCATCAGACTAAGCGTTCTACTTGGAGAGACTGTGTTTCTTCTATTTCCGTAAATACACCTGTTGCAGCAGTTTGGTCCCAACTTCGTAGATTATAAGGCAAACATATCCCACCCCAAGGCCTGGTTCTTCATATTGATGGCCAGTCTGTGGCTGATGCTTCCTTAGTTGCAGATGCCTTAGGTAATAATTTTAGTCTTACTAGTAGTGGGTCTCATTTCTCTCCAGAATTCAACGCCTTAAATCTGGTTCTGAATCCATACCAATATCTTTTACGTTGTTAGATGAGGGAGTTCCTAACGCTCCTTTCTCTCTTCGTGAATTTTCGTTTTCACTTAAATCCTGTAAAAATACAAGTGAAGGACTTGATGGTGTTCATTACACTGTGTTAAAACATCTCTCCCCACAAGCCATGTCCATTCTCTTGGCCCTGTATAATAAATTTGGACTAAAGGTTTCTTTCCTTCTAAATAGCTTATAGCGATCATCCTCCCGTTTCTTAAACCTGGTAAACCTAGACACCATCCTCAAGATTACCGTCCCATAACCCTGACAAGCTGTTTATGTAAACTGTTTGAACAGATGGTCAGTACTTGACTCATGTGGCACCTTGAATTCCGTAGTCTTCTTTCCTCGTTACATTTGGGTGTCTCGTATCGTAAAGCACGCAGCACGTTAGATCCTCTCCTCAGTCTATCTGTCTATCTATCTATAGCCCGACGCCCTAATCCCGCAAAGGGTGGCCGCAGACAAAACGCCTCCAAGTCACTCTGTCACCCACCATTTGACTCCCCTCCCCCCAACTCACCCCCCCCTCCCTCATATACCTCTCAACTCCATCCCTCCACCTCATCCTCGGTCTACCCCTCCCTCTCCCTCCCTCCACCTCACCTACATACACCCTCTTAGTCAGTCTTTCATTCTCCATCCTCTCCACATGTCCAAACCACCTCAGTGTATTTCTCCTAATCTTTTCAACTCCTCAGACTCGAATATTTTATTCAGACTGCTTTTTTCTTTCCACCAGTCGGTCATTACCATTTTTTTTATTCATTTAGAAAAGGCCTGTGATACGACATGGAGGTATTGTATGTTTCCTTGTCTTCGTTCCCTTGATCTACGTGGTAACATAGGTGTTTATCTTGAAAATTTTCTTTCCCTCCGAACCTTTCATGTCCGTCTCAGAGACCACCTTTCCCGTGCCATTCCCCAGCATGAAGGTGCCCCACAAGGTTGCGTCCTTAGTACTACCCTTTTTCTTATAGCTATAGATGGCATTGTCTTTCTCTACCCTCTTCTTTTTCGGACTTTTTGTATGTTGATGATTTAGCGATTTACGCTGCAGATTCAGATGCCTTGGCTCCAATCCCTTCTTCAGTCCGCCATCGATGCTGCCTGCACGTGGGCTACTACTCATGGTTTTCGTTTTTCTACCTTTAAGCCTTATGCGGTAACGTTTACTCGTTCACGAACCATATCACAGCCTTCTCTGTACGTATATAACATCCATCTTCCCTACCGATCCTCTACCACATTTCTCGGCCTCACATTTGACTCTCGGTTAAATTGGAATGCCCATATTTCTTCTCTCAAGTCTTCTACCCTTCAACGTCTTTGTTTGGTGCAAATGCCGTCTCACCTTTCATGGGGTGCTGATCGTATCACACTTCGTCTTCACTGTGTCTTTATCCTTTCCGTACTCGATTATGGGTGTCCAATTTTATTCTTCTGCCTCCACTCGCACTTTTTCAAAGCTAGATTCTGTTCATCATACTGGTCTTCGTTTAGCTATTGGTGCTTTTCGGTCGACTCCCGCTACAAGTCTTTGTGCTGAATCAAGCATTCCCCCCTCCCCCCTCTTATCGTCATACTCTTCCCACTATCAGGTCCTATACACGTCTCCTTCAGCTCCCTACAAACAAGTTACTCCGTCCTCTTAGCCTTCTCCAACGCTCTTTTCACTCGGTCTCCTATCTCCCTCTTCCATTCCCCCTTCGGGTCCCCATCCTTCTTCAGTCTATTGATTTTGTCTTTCCTTCTATTCTTCCACTACGTCCAGTTTTCTTCCCATCTTGGCATCTGCCATCTGCGATGGACTGCCCTTCTTTTCTTCCTTGTTGTAAGTCCTTTTTTTCTCCAACACACCCTTTGATCCCTTTTTCTCGAACACATGTCCAGTCACTCTTCTGCGACGCATATCTTTATTGACGGCTCTAAAATTTGTCTTGTTCTTGGGCTTGCTATGGTATTCCGTGACTCCTCCTTCCAAAGTACACTTCCCTCCACTGCAAGTATCCTCACCACAGAACTGTAGGTTATTCTTTTTTGCTCTGAAGTCTCTTCTTACGGTCTCTTCCTCCATCTCTGTTATCTTTTCCGATTCTGTCTGTGCGCTCACATTCTTACACACCACGCCATCTTCTCATCCTCCATTCACCCAAATTCAGGATGGCTGTTTCACCTTTCTGTACGAAAAAAGTCAGTTTGCTTTTGCTGGGTTCCTAGCCACATTGGGAGTACAGGTAATGAGCAAGCTGACTCACTGGCACACTCTGCTACTTTCTCCTCTAGGTCCTTCCTCCACCCCATTCCTGCCTTTGAGTGTTTCTCTCTTCTGACCCGTCTCTTCTATGATCGTTGGCAATCCACGTGAAACCAACAGGTTCATAACAAACTTAATAGTGTTAAACCCTCTGTTCTTCCCTGGCACACATTAACCTACCCTAATCGTCGATAGGAGACTATCCTTGCTCGTATTCACTTGGGTCATACCCGACTAAACTCATGGTCATTTGATGAGACATGACCCTCAGGCCACCTGCTCTCACTGTAACTGCCCTGTGACTATCCGTCATCTTTTTCTTGATTGGCCGTCTACATTCCAGCAACGTCTTGCAGCATTCCCCTTCCTTTCCTCACTACGTCGACCCCCATGGACTTACTGATTTCCTAGGTGACTCTCCCACTGTTTCTATTTCCAATATTATCACTTTTCTTACTGCAGTTGATATCATACATTTAATATAATTATTTAACCCCGCGTCCTATTACGTTAGTGCCATATAGCTATATTACGGCTTGGTGCTAGTGTTTATTCCTTCCTTCAGTAAAGCATGAAATAGTAAGGTGCTTCATGAGCAGATGCTAGCAGATGTAACCCTGATATTTAAAAAGGGGCAACAAATCGTAACCAGAAATTTATTTTCCAATAAGTTTTACGCCAGTGATTTGCAAGTTGTTGGAAACATGCCTATTATTAGGGAGAAGGTTACTGAACATTTAAAAATAAATAATCTCATCAGATACACATCATTGTACGCCCTCACTTAGAGTATTGTGTCCAGTTCTAGCAACCGAAATACGAAAAAAGATAGAGAAAAACGGGAGAGATTACAGTGGAGGGTGAAAAAGAAGATACCTAGATTGAGAAATGAACCATACGAAGAGTGCTTGAAGCTCTGAATATCTCTACCTTAACTAACAGCAGGTTATGAGGCGATTCAGTTCAGGTGTTCCAGTTATTCAAACATGGGAATATGGTTTCTGATAATACTTCACAGTAGATCGGTCGAATTATACTAGAGATAATGGTCTTAAATTATTGGCAAACTATTCCAGTCACACGAAGCTACACATAAGCTTTTCTCCTTCAGTAGAGTTGTAAATGTATGGAATAAATTCCTCTCCAGTGCAGAAAACTGTGATACAATATTCATCTTTAACAATTGCTTGGATATGTATGTATCTTCTTACCCCCGGCAAAGTATTTTTACTTCCAAACAATACATTTTTGTGGTATACATAACTTTGTTTTTAGATCCTGGAGGAGATAACTGTGCTGTTCAAAGGTTGGAGGACTCAACCGCAAAACAACATTGATTCCTACTGTTGACTTACTGTTACTTGCTTGTTCAGGTAGATAGTGTGGAATACAATTACCTTTTCCTCTTTCCTATGAAATTTCCATTGCAGATTTTCTTCGGTGTATAGGTTTTTCCTCACTATTTCTTGCTGGCTTCGGCTGGAGGATTTGGTGGGGGGAGGGGAAGAGTTTTCCTGCTTTCCTATGTTTTTCTTCAATTCACAGAAGAGTTTTGACATTTTTTAACCTTCCCTATGACAAACAGTCACGATAGAACCAATAGGTTTGTTGTCGTTTACTTTCCTTTGTGCCCATCTCTCAACACACCTGCCCGTAACACGCCTGTCCTCTCACACCCCTGTCCCCCTCAAACACCTGTCCTCCCCACACCTGTCCCCCACACACCTGACCCACACACACCTGTCCCCCCACACTTCCATCTCCCACAAACCTGCCCCCTCGTATAGACGTCACTTCACATATCTTTCCCCCCACACCTGTCCCCCTACACACCTGTCCCCTCACACATCTGTCCCTTCCACACCTGTCCATCATCTGCCCCTCATACACTGCCTTTAGGTAATATTGTTCATTTTTTTAAGAGACTTTTCTAAGTAAAGCGGTGAGATATAACCTTCAATAACCCTTTCAGAATGAAAGATCCTTCGTAAGCTGTAGAGCAGTGCTATTCAACCTGGGTGGACGGTCCACCTTAAGGTGGACGAAATTCAGTGTGGGGTGGACAGCTTTCTTTGGGTGGACAGAGGGTGGACCAGATCATTACCGTATATGGATAGAATAAAAAAGAAAAAATAAATAATATAATACAAGTGGAGAATTTACATATGTGTAGTCAAAGATAGCCTGTATGTTGAGTTTTTCTGTGGCTCACGAGCACTTAATCCAGCTTTATCTCGAAATGCATACACTGTACAATGAAATTTATACAAGATTTAACCTCTCTGTCTTTCCCTTCAGATTTATCACAAAGTGTGAACATTAAATATGTATTTGTATATTGCTTTTACTTGCCTACGTATTTGTACATTCAAGAATCTAAAAAAGTAAATATATAAGGTTAGGATCATGGGATTATACAATTAACCGATTGGGGTGGACAGCTTTTACCAATTCAACACTCGGGGTGGACGACGCCAAAAAAGGTTGAAGAGCACTGCTGTAGAGATTCATTGCAGATAGGAGGAATAAACTACAAAAAAAGTCTTCGTGAAGGAGCCGTCATAGAAAATAGCACTGTGTGCCGTGAACTGGGGATATGGATATAACATTGATGGTTGTGGATCGTAATCTAGAGAAAGATTGAGATGACACAGATAGAAATTGGCTGCTTGAATGACCCTCCTGCAGTCGACAGGCATTAATCTAAGGGTTCTTCGTGCCGTGCTCAGGTATGCTGGAGTTCAACCTGTTCGGTCTGCCTTACGTGGGTGCGGACATCTGTGGGTTCTTTGGCAACACGACGGAGGAGCTGTGTCAACGCTGGATGCAGCTGGGGGCGTTCTACCCTTACAGCCGCAACCACAACGCCATCGACAACGTTGATCAGGTGGGAACATTGCGTCTGGGTGGCTGGATGTAGATAGTTGGTTGGTTGAGGTGTGGTTGATTGCGGTGATCTAGTATGTGATGGGTGCACTTAGAGGTGTGGTGGAATGGTTGGTTGTGAGGGTGTGGTGGGTTGCTAGTGCCTATGTCGAAGTGAATGGTTGTGGGTGGTTGTGATAGTGCGGTTGGTTTTGCGGGGGTGTTGGATGTGGAAATGTGGATGAATGTGGCGGTGTTCTCTGTTCACTGTACACTTGGTTTTAACCTATTTGTTGCGATTACTCCTAAATCTTTTTCTTGGTTTACATTCTTGAGTTCAGTATATGTAAATATTAACTTTTTCATTTTATTTCCATTATTTAAAACTGCTTTATCCAGAAAATCTATTCGCCAGATCTGAACTCAGCTGAGCAGTTTTCATGATCTCTGAATGTTCTGAGGTTGTTTGGTTGTATCCTCCGTTATCGGTTTTTGTATCGTCAACAAATTCGGTTGTTTTACAGTGCAGCCTTCCTTAATATCACTGATATAAATTAAAATCAAAATTGGACCCAGCAGCATTTAAGTGACAGTCATCGAGTCCGACTCCTTCCTGTTAATCACAGCTTTGTTTTCATTCTGCAAGCCTGTGTTCTTGGTACATAACAGTTGTTCTGTTTTTCGTGTTGTGAGTCTCTCATGATTTTTTAAAAGTGCTTATCCAGTTTGTGTCTGCTTATAAATTTTAACAACCTGAACATGCTTGATGTTAACTTGACAATAATTTCCATGTTGGATTTTAATACCTTCTTGAATATTCAAGCTACATTTGCTAATTTCTGTTCATTAGCTACAATGCCACGTCCTCCTATTATGTTTAAATTCTGAGGTAACGGCTTCAGTATGTCATTCTTGACCTCTTTGCAATCATAGGGATACCTTAACTGGCCCAGGTGTGCTGTTGTTCTTAAGTTTGTTGATTGCAAATAGTACATCTTTCATTGCTCATAATGTCACTGATTTCGCCACCATTATCTACACATGAGAGGAAGACGAAGGAATAGTGCTTTAATTTTCTACAGTAAATGTGGATAAAAACAGATCATTAAGAACTTTGGTCATCTTGGGTTCCACGCTATATGCTCTCCGTTTGTTAAAGCCAGCGGGCTTAAAGCTGGAGTTAATATCTTTTTGCTTCTTATATAGCTGAAGAGTTCTTTAGGGATTAATTTACTAATGCATTTAGTAAGCAAGTCGAGGTTTCCATTTTTTGTTTGATTCATTTTTAGCGTTTTGATGAAGATTATGATGTTTAGGTTTACTCTTTTGATTTTTTGTTACTGTAGTTTTGGTAAGTTTCTCTGCGTCATTATTGTTCTTAATATAGCTGTTCCAGCAATGAGGTTTAATTAACAACTTTGCAGGAACTCTGTTACACATTGGTGCAAATACCTTGCAGCTTTAGTAAGACTTTAATAAAACATTTTCGGTGCGTCATTGACATTTGTTGTTCGAGTAATCAGATTCTTTTTGCAGCCACCTATAATTACTTTTGATTTTTGAAGGTCAGCATACTTGTAGTTTGGAACTTCTCGTAATTGGGATTTACGAAGTTGTTACTGAAATTTGGATCGAATATGACCATACAATAGTCTTGGGTACTACATTCATTACCTGCTGAGATTTTATCGACTAATTATCCGATGTTGCTCAGACAAAATCCAAGTAATTTCCTCAACATGTTAGCTATTGTACTAACTGATGTAGCGAACTTTCTTGCATGTTAGTGTACAGTTCTAACCTGCTGTGTGAGAATAACGATTCCTCCATCCTAGTATAGGTAATTTTAAACATCCCAACATTACAGCAGTTCGCATTCAGTATCAGCAGGTCATTCAAACAGCTTCATGTCAGTTTGACACTGCCGTTCTGGGGGACAATAAATAAGCCCAAGCATCATCTTACGGTGTGATGAATTTCGAAGTTGAATGTAAATTGTGTCAATATCATCGACTAATGGTTTTTGAGTTAATACTGCACAAAGACACATTAGATTAAATAGTAAAAAACGCCACATATCTTCCCGTTTCTGTCACTGCTAAATACAACATAAGCTGGCTAATCATATGCTACTAACAAGGCTCTTTATTCAGTATTCAACCGTGATTCGGTCATGCCATTTGCGTCATAGTAATCACTTAATGCTTGAATCTCGCGGTTACAAGTACAAAATTTAACGCATTCAGTTTTCAGATTGGAGAAGTCTGGAAAACCTGGCTTTCCTTTATAGTTTGAACTGATTCTGCTGTTTGTCTTGAGCGTTATTCTTTCTTTCCTGAAAAAAAAAAAAAAAAAAAACTATTATTCAAGAGACGGCCAAAGTACACTAAACCAGTCACAATCAAGTGTAGGCCGTCATCTGCAAACCAGGCTGGCTGTTGATGAAAGCTGTTACAGATATTTGCAGACTCAGCATCATCCTGTAAACAAAGTGACTAATCGATTATTTAGAATGACAACTTTGCCTTGAAATACGGTCTGATCTCTCATCATCTGAAGTATCATTTAAATTAGAACAATGAAGATCTAATACAGTAAGGATACGCTACCTTAACACCGTATTACCGAAGTTACTGTGAACACTAAGGTGAATATAATTTAAAAAAAAATTAAGATTGTCACAAGGTATTTAATTTCGACCCTCAGGCGGGAAACCAGAGAAATAATGGGAATTAAGACAAAAGATGAAACTTTACAGGGTAAAGAAACCAGTTTATAAAAGACAACACTATATACTCGTACCAGTAAAGCTGTAAGAACAAGAGCTATACCAGTCAACACTCAACCACGGAAAAGTAGGCTACACAAGGAAACAAAGCCAGTTACATACTCGATAAGTACTGTACGTATTCCCCCATTCAAACTGATGCCGTGTAGTTGAACACAGTAGCAATACGCACACATAGTAAGCAGGGTCCTAAGTCCTCTTCGGTCTGTCTCGCACAACTCAACTCTCAGTGTTCACACCTCTCACCTTCCGCACCCACTTGTCATCCTTCATCCTCTCCACATACCCAAGTCAATATAACACAGATTCATGGCAAAAATAAAACAAAAATAAACACTTGGCGAAACAGAGAATGCAGCAGAGCGGAGCGGTCTGACCAGCATGAAGGCTGGGTGGCGTGGTTGGTTGTGGTGATGAGGTAGGGTGTGGTGGTATGGTAATATGTATAGGTTTGATGGTTTGGTTGGGTGTGATGGTGTGGTGGTGGTGATGCGATTAGGTTCTGTGGTGTGGATGGATGTGGTGGTGTGGTTGGGTATGACGGTGTGGTTGTGTGTTGTTGATGGGTGTGGTGCTGTGATTGAGTGTGGTGATGTGGTTAGGTGTTGTGGTGTGGTTAGGTATGATGGAGTGGTGATGTGTTTGGGTGTGGTGGTGATGTAGGTCATAAAGATGTGGCTGGGTGTGTTGTGGTGGTGTTAACGCATAGGATAGTGTGAATGATTGTGGTGGTGTGGTTGGGTGTGGTGGCGTGGATGGGTATGGTTATGGTGTGGTATGGTGGTTTGGGTGAGTGGACGGGTGTGGTGAGATGGACGGGTGTGGTGAGATGGATGGATGTGGTGAGATGGATGGATGTGGTGAGATGGATGGGTGTGGTGGTGTGGATGAGTGTGTTGGTGTGGATGAGTATGGTGGTGTGGTTGGGTATGGTGATGTGGATGGTTGTGTTGGTATGGGTGAGTGTGGTGTGGTTGGGTGTGGTGGTGTGGATGGGTGTGGTGGTGTGGATGGGTGTGGTGGTGTGGTAGGGCTTGGTGGCGTGGTTGGGTGTGGTGATGTGGATGGGTGTGGTGGCGTGGTTGGGTGTGGTAGCGTGGTTGGATGTGGTGGTATAGTAAAGTGTGGTAGCGTGGTTGAATATGGTGGTATAGTAGTGGGGTGGCATGGTTGGGCTTGGTAGGGCGTGGTGGCGTGGTTGGGTGTGGTGGCTTGGTTGAGTGTGGTGGTACAGTAGTGTGGTGGCGTGGTTGGGCGTGGTGGTGTTGATGGGTGTGGTGAAATGGATGGGTGTGGTGAAATGGATGGGTGTGGTGAAGTGGATGGGTGTGGTGGCGTGGATGGGTGTGGTGATGTGGAAGTGTGGTGAAATTTATGGGCGTGGTGAAGTGGATGGGTGTAGTGGTGTGGCTGGGTGTCGTTAAGTGGATAGGTGTGGTTGATTTAGAGTTTCTGTTTTGGACTGGTTTGTTGTAGTGGTATGGTAGAGTGGTTGTTGTAGTGTGTGTGTGTGTGTGTGTGTGTGTGTGTTTTAATAATTTATAGTTGTTGGGTATATTGGTTTTAGATGGACTCTTTCAAAATATTGTTTATGATATTGTGTGTGTGAGTGTGTGTGTGTGTGTGTGTGTGTGTGTGTGTGTGTGTGTGTGTGTGTGTGTGTGTGTGTGTGAAAATGTTCTAACAACAATTGCTTTGATGGAACACTATGGCATTGAAAATATGACATGGAGCATTACTCATCAGTGACCAAAGCCGACACACTAAAATTTGGTGTTCAAATGGACGACTGACTTTTCTTTCATATCTTAAATTACTTTCGTATTTTTAACCATTTTTTTTCTCTCTTATTGTCGTCATCTCTGGGACTGTCTCCCTCTGTATTTCCTGCTGCCTGTGGTCTCTGTCTTTCAAGCGCAATGTGTCCAGGCATCTTGAAATGAATGGATTTTGAATTTGGCTGTTGTCTTTTTTTTTTTTTTTTTTTTTTTTAAGAGAACATTTTGCTGGCTTCTGGCCTTTGGTTCCTTCTTCCTTGCATTAAAAAAAGAAAATAATCTTAAACTAGCTGCCTTCTGCGAAATAAGATAATGCTGTACGTTTTCTATCGCTTTCAGTTCAGCGTTTATTCAAAATTTCCATTGCATTTAATTAGTAAGAAAAAAGTGTGAATATAAAGGAATGAAAATAGGAAAAAAAAAAAAAAACATAAATGAAGAGGAAAGTGGAAGAATATTAAGAACAGAAATGAAAGATGGGGAAGATGAAGAAATGATGTATGGGAATGGCGATGGCAGAGCGACTATAAACATTACTGTCTGGGTGGTGCACAAGGAAAAAATAATCCGAGAATGTGTCATAGCAGAGGTGAAGAGGGTGATGAAAGGATGATGAATGAGAAGACAGTAGCACTGATAAGGTATACTTAGAACTGATGAATGCCAGATGGTTTTATTCAGTTGATAGTACCGGAACCTAAGAGCATTAATACCGTTACCATTAACCCTATCACGGAATTTGACGCAGGTGTCATGGGAAATGTTTTCAAGGGCCAGTTTTCAGTGACGGATGTTCCGCCAAATTTATAAATTCCTCGAGAGAGAGAGAGAGAGAGAGAGAGAGAGAGAGAGAGAGAGAGAGAGAGAGAGAGAGAGAGAGAGAGATTCTAATAAGTTCAAGTGACATTAGTTGAACAAAATACAACAATCGGCACTTTTTCCATCCCAGAGTCACAAGAGACACCAGGAGCTGCGGGTTCAGTTGTCATGCATGCGGTATTTGCTTCTTTAGTGCACTTATCTTGAGGACTTTGTTGTCCCTAATATGCTAAACAGCCATTGGGAATGTCATGATCTGCTTCTAAACAAGTTTCCTGTAGAGAACTAGCCGCGAGCATGACCTGCATATAGCACAGAGCAAACTGTTAGAAAGTGATGCATGATGGAAGCTAATACAGATAAATGTGGGGGTGAAACTGGCAAAATATTATAATATTCACCAGACAGCGTTAAACTCTCTGTAAAATTCTCTTACGTTATTACGTGGATGATTGTGAAAGGGTTAATCTTTGCATGGTCGGAACAGCTCTACTGTTTTACTTCAGCTGACACCAGACAATTTTAATTAGCTGAGAGTTAGTCATGTGAACCTGAGAGTGTTAACACTTTGCTTTGCTCCTCAGGACCCCAAGATGTGGCCAGACACAATACGTAAAGTCTCTAAAGACGCTCTGCATTTTTGTAGATTAACGTGTCATGATGCAGGCTACATTTCTACGAATGCTATGTAAATCACAACCCTTCATTATCCCGCAGGATCCAGGGATGTGGCCAGAAACAGTGGGTAAAGCCTCTAAAGCTGCTCTAGAGATTCGTTACCGCCTCCTGCCCTACCTGTACACACTCTTCTACCAGGCACACGTGGAGGGCTTCACCGTGGTCAGGCCCCTCCACCACGAGTGAGTTATTATTTACATCCGCCAGCTGTTTTGGACTGTCACTTAGATGTTTCATGAGAACCTCCTTCAGATGCTGGGGTGGATCAGTCTTTTTGTGCTGACCTCCATTTTTGTTAAAGTCATCTGATTTGTTTTTACGTTTGCTGTTTTGTACTTAAAGACATAATGGGATATTTATACGGGGGAGCATTAAATGCGTCATTGTACAGCTTTCAGAGTATAGAATAATTATGAGTGCTAAAAGGATGTCTTGACGCTGTGTGAAGCTTTATCTATCTATCTTTCTATCAGTCCATCTATCTGTTCATCTGTTATTGTTATTATTATTATTATTATTGATGTTGTTATTATTGTGTGTGTGTGTGTGTGTGTGTGTGTGTGTGTGTGAATATTATTATTTTTGTGAAAAATATAGGATACATTTTTAGCCCAGAGTAGCAAACATACCACATCCATTACTGGATTGGAACAGATTTCCCTTTATGTTTTAAGATGGCGCTTAACGGCCGATATTTAATGTGGCAAATGTGCAAAATCGAAAGGACTGTGAATGTTTAAATTATAAAAAAATATATATATATATGGCATATCAAACAGGAGCGAAAAAAACACATTCAGTGAAGATAAAAAAAAGAGTTTTAAGAATACGCCTAATGCTTTAAATTCAAAGAAAGTTAGTTTAGGTATTTTCTTTTCAGACATTACAGCTTCAGAAAAAGTGATAATGAGAAACACTTGTTCTGTTCTCTCATTATAGTCGTGCCTTGTTAGTGCAATGCGATGATGTACACAAAATTAAGTGTTGCCTAGTGTACGATTCACATATTCTTGTATTTGTTTTCAACCTCATCACTGCGATAGCTTGAAAACAGTGTGTTATAGCGTGATAAACGTGCGTAGCTGGAAAATTAGGTTGTGTCATCAGCCCGTACATGTTTTTCGTTTTATAATTGTTACCCGCAGACGACTTTATTTAGGAATTAACTCTTGTAGTGAAGTGGTTAATGAATGCTCTTTGAGACTCCACCAGTTCGACAATTTTCTCCTGAGTTCAATATAATTGTCTGTAGGTGGCAAGTGCATAATCTTAAGAAGCCATTGTTGTGATGAAAGCAAGAGAAAAGATGCAAAAGAAAATGAGGAAAAAGAGAAAAAAAAATGGAGAGAGGGAAAACGGGAAAGTGAAGGATAGGGAATGAGGAAAAGTGAGACCCGACCATTTTAATATAAATACACATACCGCCTACTTCCGCCTCCGTACCTACACGAGAGAGAGAGAGAGAGAGAGAGAGAGAGAGAGAGAGAGAGAGAGTTCCTCACCTATACTTGCATCATACCACACATCAATAAAATACCTGACCCACGAATTGTTTTTTTTTCTTTTTTTCTTTTTTAGATCAACAAACTCGACAGTGTTAGGGGAAACCACAGTGTTGAAAACGTACACCTCTACACTTCCTGATATAGCCATTCATATACACTTTTATTCATTCTCCGTAAACACACACACACACACACACACACACACACACACTTCTATTCACTCTACTGTATACGACAAACGAGTTTTTCGAGGGTGGTGACCTGTATGATGGAAGGTGAATGGTGTGTTATTTGGTCGTGTGTGTGTGTGTGTGTGTGTGTGTGTGTGTGTGTGTGTGTGTGTGTGTGAGAGAGAGAGAGAGAGAGAGAGAGAGAGAGAGAGAGAGAGAGAGAGAGAGAGAATTTGTATTAACTCGTGTGTGTGTGTGTGTGTGTGTGTGTGTGTGTGTGTGTGTGTGTGTTTTAGGGTAGGATAAAGGGAGTACATTGGAAAAGATACGGCGGGGTGGCTAAAATGAGATCTATGAAAATGGTACGGATAGTGGGAGAAGGAGGAGGGAGAAAATGACGAAGGAACTGTTGTGGGAAGAAGGACGCAAAAAGGAAAACTGTAGGACGCAGTTTTGGAGGAAGGATGAATATAGGAGGAAGGATGAATACGGGTGGAAACGAAGATAAGACGGTGGCGGGAGCAGAAGTTGTGGTAGAGGGTTGACTGAGGTGATGGAGGTGAACAGAAGTGAGGCAAGTACCGAATATTTACAAATGGTGAAGGCAGATGTGATGTGTAAAAGAGAGAGAGAGAGAGAGAGAGAGAGAGAGAGAGAGAGAGAGAGAGAGAGAGAGAGAGAGAGAGAGAGAATATAATAGGATGAATGGACAACTTAACATTACTTCACCACTTCCATACTGACGAAACATATCCTCTCCCATTTCTCCCAGTTCAGTTTCCATCACCCATTCCCCACCATTTCACTTACTTCCACCATTTCAATTAATTCCCACCGTTCTCATTCCCACTGCAGGTTCCCCCGTGACCGCCGCATCCTTGGCATCGACGACCAGTTCTTATGGGGGTCCGGGTTCATGGTGTCACCTGTACTGAAGGAGGGACAGGTGGAGAGGCAGGTGTACTTCCCACAGGACAACTGGTTTGATTACTATACGGTGAGTGGTAGTGTCGGAGAGGGTGTGGGACAGTTAGTGGTAGGGTGTGTGAAAGCGTTGGAGAATGGGAGAAAGAAGGAGGAAGGAGAAATGACTAGTAAAAAGGAGGAAGTGAGAAGGAGTGAGACATGATGGGTGTAGGAAGGAATGGGAGGGTGTTTCAGGGAGTGGTAGGGAGAGGGATTAAGTGGGATGGTGCAAGTGTGAGATGGAGAATGTGAAAGGGAGTATAAAAGAGAGTGGAAGGGAGAGACACGTACTACCCACAGTAGGAAGTATAAGGGGAGGATGTGGGAAAGTGATGGAGAGAGATTGGGAGCTGGAGGAAGAGAGGGAACCGTGAGAGTGGGGGAGAGTGAATGGGGGAGTGGAAGAGGAAGAAAAGGGCCTTAAGGAGTGGGAGTGGGAGGGAGAAGGAGGGTGCTGGAGGGGGTGAGTGAGTGTGGAAAAAAAGGGAAAGAGTGGGAATGAGTGGGAAGACGTAGAAGAGCAAAGAGCAAGAGACAGCAGCTGAAAATACACATTACCTCCAGGGCCTGAACCTGAGACTATCAAATATCACGCCAGTCCACTGTCACCATAGCGGATCATAGTGACTTTAACTAGGTTCTGTTATTCAGGGAGAGAGAGAGAGAGAGAGAGAGGAAGGGGGGAGGGAAGTAGAACCAGAATAAAAAGCGAACAAAACTCCTGTGAAAACTAATACTCGGCTGCTATAAAGCCTTGTATTACTTAGGAAAAAAAAAAAAAACAGAAAAAGAAAAAGAGGTGGTAGTCACGGAACCTCCTCTCCTTAGATATTATCCCATTGTGGTTATATGCCTTTGTCTTGCGTGCAGTCGATGGGCATAATTCTAGCGTTCAAAAAAATGCATAACAATGATAAAAGAAAAGTCCCTAATTTTGATACGTATTATATTCCTCCGGCACTGATAAAAATAAAAAATCTGAATCCTATGACTCTTCCTCCTTTATAGAAACTCCCAACAACAGATCCTCTTTATCCTTCCCCCAGTCATCCCAGAGGCAATGAAAAGGTACTCATGTTGTGGCGTCACTGGTAGTCATGGCAACCTAGAGGACAGTTGTTAGAGCTCACCAGAGTCCTACTATTGTCGTGGCGATATTGAACAGATATACACTCCGAGAGGTGTGAGTGTTACATATAGATTCAACGAGAGAGAGAGAGAGAGAGAGAGAGAGAGAGAGAGAGAGAGAGAGAGAGAATATACTGTAGTTTAAATACGATAACGAAAAAATACTTTATATTGCGTGCATAAATATAATTGATTGATAACAAACTCTACACAGCCTTCGCGTGATGTAAATTCTCTTGATAATATTGAGAAAATGTGTATGAAATTAGGCACATTTGCATACTGCTACCACCACGACTATTACTATTATTACTATTCCTACGGTACTACTACTACTACTACTACTATTACTACTACTGGCAATAATACTAAACTAGATGTTCAGGCTCTTCTATGCATTCAGTAGACACATGGCAACTGCACTGCCAATCCTGCGAGATGTATGCCGATTTTGTTATAAGCCATGTGTTCACTTTCCCGTGTTTCTGATCGTTTCTATTTCTGAGAGGGCGCTGAACCCCCTACCCTAGAATCCATGAGGAAGTCTGGCTCTTGAAATATCGCATTACCGATGTATCATATGCATTAATATATCAGAGTCATATCTGTCCTCATTTCACGATTTCTGAGAATTTATGATTTGGTGAGGGGCGCTGCCTTCCACTAAGAATCGTGGCTGGAAAACTGTATATAATGAAAGACCTTCGGAGCAGTCAGACGAACTCACGTAGGAAGCTTCATTGAAATTCATCAGAGAGCCTAGGCGGAGTTCACACACACACACACACACACACACACACACACACACACACACACACGCGCACACGCACGCGCGCACACACGCAAACACGCACGCGCACACGCACGCACACACACACACACACACACACACACACACACACACACACACACACACACACACACACACACACACACACACACACACACACACACACACACACACGATGAATCTCGCGCATCTGTACAGGGCAAGTTATTGAAAATGATAGCATACTGTTTCGGATGATTAATAACAATAGTGACTAATAATAATAATAATAATAATAATAGTAATAACAACAACAACAATAATAATAATAATAATAATAATAATAATAATAATAACAATAATCATGATAATAACAATAATAATAATAATAAAAATAATAATAATAATAATAATAATATTAACAATAATAATACAAAATAATAATATAACAATAATAATGATAATAATATTAACAGTAATAATAAAAAATAATAATATAACAACAACTCCATCCATCCATCAACCAATCCTACATTGTCCCATGAGGAGGGTAGGAGCCCGGGGCTAGGCAGTTGGTCCCGACATTTAAGATGAGAGTGACCAACCTCACTCATCCCTGAGTGGCATTACACGAGCAATCAACCCCAACCATCCCTTGGATATAAACCTTCACCGGCTCAATCAGACTGAAGCGCAATAGTTACCCACTAATCCACCAGGCGCCAAAATTTGGTTAGATGGTTACCACCCAGCGTAGAAAATGGTTTCCTGGTGTACAGGAAACCATTTGGCTTGTCACTCAGTGTAGAGTTACCCACAGGCAGAATGAAGAGGAAAGAATGAAGGAAAGAAAGACAGAAGAGGGAGTGTAAAATCACTCGTAGGCAGAAGGATAAGGAAAGAATGAAGGAAAGGCAGAAAAGGATGGAAGGAAAGAAGGATGGAGGAGAGGAAAGGGCAGACTCCCGAGAGCGCACTACATCGAATGAGTGGATGGTGAGCGCCCCCATCTACCACAGAATATAATAACAGCAACAACAACAACAATAATAATAATAATAATAATAATAATAATAATAATAATAATCACATTATTATTATTATTATTATTATTATTATTATTATTATTATTACAGACTGAAATGAGGTCCTTGGATTGTATAAATATTTGTTAGTAATGAACTTATTTGAATAAAAATGGGTTCTTATTTTCTTCAGTTAATTACGATGTATTCAGAGTTCCACCAAATCTTGATGAAGGTCTCATTCATCATTTAAAGACAATCAAACTCAGTGTTCCAAATTTGGGAATATCCGGATTAATTTATATTCTGGGATGGCTGTATTCTCCATCGTAAGATTTTCTTTTGGCTATTCAAATGTGCAATGAAGTTTTTAAAATCCCCTTCCCTTAAAATGTCCTCGCAGCCATGAAAAAATCTCAAGTTAAATCAGAAGAATTAAAAATGTGATCAGCTATCGGATATGGCATGATCCCTAGACCCATGCAGATGACCAGCGGATGTCTCTTCAGCGACGCACTGGTGGGAGGAGCAGTACATTTCCAGCATCTGTTTCTTGTAGTTCAAATGCTGGGGTGTTTCTCAAATGCAGTATATGACTGGCAGTGACTGAAGTTTATAAGTTCAGAGTATCATTTATGTCCGTTCATCAGTAACAGATATACTGAAATTTTCCTGGGGCCTCCGAGTAAGTGATTCACCCTGTATTTAAATAATCTAACAACAACAACAATTAATAATAATAATAATAATAATCATAATAATAATAATAATTATTATTATTATTATAATAAAAATTATGATTATCATTACCTTGTAATTTTTAATATTACATTTTTAACAATACATCCGAGGAGTGATGAGGGTTCACAGCTCGCATAATATCGTTCAAGGTGAACGACTATACCTCATACCAATTAATCTGGCCAGGCATGTATGGCAACACTGTTCCTGTCGAGATTCTGATTGGCTGGAGGTGTTTGTTCGATTTCGTTGTTGCTAAAACTGATACTCTTTCTGTTATCAGATGTGATACTGAGTTTGTCGACAATACAGTCTCAAAAGCAATAAGATATCATTTATATACTTAACAACAATGAAATTTTCGTAGTAAGATAGAGATATTGAGTCAACAAAGTATTATAACAGTCCAAGTCAAGGTCAACATTCGAACAATTCCTTTAAATCTCTGACACTCCGTAATTATCGTAATATAACAGAAAATTAAGGAAACCTGCTTAATCTAAGCGTTAGTATAACACACATTTAAATTTTAAGATCAGGCCGCACCCTTAAATCGTGCCACAACTCTGAATAATTAAAAATTCTAATGAAAAGACGAGTTCTGTGGGGAGGGAGGTTTGAAAAAATCGCGAAAAATCAAAGTAAACTAAAGGAAAACTGTTTCATTATATCTCCTCTATTATCACAGTACGGACTGATCTTAAAATTTAAAAGTGTTATATCAACGCTTAGATGAAGCAAGTTTCCTTAATATTCTGTTACGGAGTGTCAGAGATTTAAAGGAACTGTTCGAATGCTGACCTTGACTTGGACTGTTATAATACTTTGTTGACTTAATATCTCTATCTTCCTACGAAAACTTCATTGTTGTTAAGTATATAACGGATTTCTTATTGCTTTTGACAGTTGTATTGTCGACAAACTCCGTATCACATCTGATAATAAAAAGAGTATCAGTTTTAGCACCAACGAAATCGAACAAACACCTCCAGCCAATCAGAATCTCGACAGGAACAGTGTTTGCCATACATGTCTGGCCAGATTAATTGGTGTGAGATATAGTCACCCTCTCCATAATTATTGGACTTCGTAACCTACCTTCGGATCCTTGAGCCCCTGTTACGGAAAAAGATTGAATGATAGACACGTTTTTTAACACACATGCCACGTTGCACGGGGGTGTGCTGCTTTCAGTCCCCCTTTTGTGTGTGTGTGTGTGTGTGTGTGTGTGAACGATGTAACAAAAAAAAAAAAAAACGATGTGGCCCAATCTTGGTCAGGCAATAATGGAGTGATTCGAATTCTGAGAACAACAGGTTGAAAACCAATCAGGCAATAATGGAGTGATACGAATTTTGAGAACAACAGGTTGAAAGCCAAGTCAGGGCAAGGCCACTTGAAACAGATCTGATCCGGTTTCGACCAAACTTGGCGAGAGGATTGCACTTGGGGTAAAGATGAAGCCATTCGACGTTAACAAACGGTCAAAGATTAAGGTCACAGGGCAGGGGTATATTGTTTCAGTATCAGACACATAGGGTGCGGGTGTTGCACTTTCTGGTTGTTCCTTTCGTGTTTCATTTGTATTCCCTGTTTAACATATCAGAACAAGTTTTACCAGAACTGGGGAACGATGTCGTTGAAGACCAAGTAGGAATGGGTAGACTGTGGCTAGTAATCATAAAATAGCACGCACAGGTAGACATAGATGTTGTTGACAATAGGCTAAATCAGGTATGGACCAATGGATTCACGCGGGGCTACACCAAGATGGCTCTGTGGTAAAGAGTTTCAAAGCAAATAGCTATGTTGTCTAGGTAAGGGATAAGAATGTTAGAAATTGATGTGAATTATACCCCCAAAATATGAGGATGAGTAATGAACCGTTTTATGTGTTGAACTTTTCTATAGTTAGCCTACTCCTTTACTTTTCATATTTCTGTTACCTGATACCACTTCCTGTGATGAGTGGTTTCGACAGTAATTACTCCAGGGGCCTTAGAAGTGTCCAATGGCTGTTAACTGTTGTCAGATATCTTTTTATTTTTCGTATAATGTACTATTAATTCTCACTTTGAAACGGCCGGCACTCAGGTCAGTTGAGTATTGAGCTACGTGTCCTACTGGCCTAGATTTAATTCCGCCCGAGGGCAGACATTGGAAGAGGGTATTCTCATATGCGTTCAAACTGTTGAGGTTTCCTTGATGATATGTGCAGACTCTCTCACTCACAAACACATGCATTTCATTACAGTTTAAACACAAACTTCTCATCCTATACATCAAAACCCTTCCACACCTACACCCATGTGTGAAGAACTTGGTGAGGGCGGGCCAATTCTCCAGTGACATTTGTGTTCCTCCAGCTTACGGACCAGTTGCCCTTCAGGACGCGCATAAAAAGGCTTGAACTTGTATTGTAGAGATGCCCGGCCATATCTAACGTTAAAGGCTGGCTGCTGTAATACCTCATAAACACTCTAATTTAATTGTAAAGTGATTAGTAGGTGTGTGAGCGAAGACAATAATTTATACAAACAATCTTGTACTAATGAGAGTTTATAAATACGGCCCAGATATCCTGTCCCTAGTTATTAACCCCTACACCGTGGGCTTGTTTACCAATGTTTTGCGTGTCCCGCTGGGTTATTTGGGCTCCGACAGACTCTCAAATAATATTTGCCAAAAATCAGTTATTAGTCCTAGAATAATAAAATTATATATACTTATGGCACATACCTTCAGCTTTCTCTTGGAATGTTTATTGAGCCTTCGTCGTTACCATAGGACTTGTGGAGACCTCTGAAGTAGGGTAACAAAGTCTCCACTTTACAATTCCCAACAACCCGTAATATGATTACCACAGCCAGATACAAACACTATAAACACTATTCTATAATTTTCAAGTAGTTTGGGATCCATACTCCAAAAAAAAAAAAACACTGTGAAGGCAATGGAAATTACGAGCGCGTCTGATCGTCGCACTTGCGCTAGTTCGCTCTTGGTACTCTGTCATTTATTATTCATAAAACCCCTCACACTTTATATTTCTATTACTATATCACACTTATATATATCTGGAGTCTTTCTCCATAAGTTTCCTTCAGTCGTATTAGTTTATTGTCAATGAAGTCATTCAATTTTTCATTCAGTAAAATACGTAGAGAGCCACGGATTCACTTTCACTGTTATAACATAAATTATTTGTACTCATATTCTTATATTACTAATTACTTACATTACTATTTACATTTTCTATTCTATTTTCAATATTTACCCTTCTATTTTACTTACACTACGTTATTCACTGTCACTTTCAGTAAGATAAAACTATAATACACTGTTCAATCATATGAACTGAACATCCATTGCTTTCACCTGCTATTTACACATTATTTACACATTATTTTCCAAATCATTCTGCTTCCACACTTGCATTGTTAGAACTGCTTCTGGCTGTGGTAATCGAAGAAGCAGGTAACACAGAGGGGAACCTGGCACTCAGCACACTGCCAAGAGGTGCGTTTATGCTCAGGTGTACGGCGGGTGGTATGCGCACATACCTGACACCTGCGAATCGCAGCCTTCCTTTTCCCTGTGGCAGGCATAAGCTCAAGTCTGTGCCGATCCATATAAGCCCTCTGCTCAAGTCGGTCGGGAAGTGTTACTGGATGGCGCCTTGGAGCTGCTGCTGTCACCCTACCATATCTTTCCAGCAGCTGCTGGACACAAGTCCTGGCGAACAACCTCAGGGAGAAGGACTTGGGTGGCTTGACCTTCATCTTGTACAGGATGAAGGCGTTCAGCATCGTCATATCTATCAGATGCAGAAAAACTTTCCTGTACCACCTAGTATTCTTCCTGAGGCAGTCAATCTCACCAATCATCATGTCGGACTTGTCCACCAGCCACATGTTGATATTATAGTCCAACACAGCATCAGGTTTCATCACAGGTTCGCCTGTCCTACGGTCGACCTTCCCACTGTCTCTCATCTCCCCCTTATGTACGGTGGTGAGCATGTGCACGACCCTCTTGTCATGCCACCGTATTGCCAGCATCTCACACTTGCGTAGGTGCATGTCTCCTCGCTGCGAGGTTCCCGCCTCTGGGAATTTGGGGAAGTGGGCACGATTACTTTTCACAGTGCCGCAGGAGCCAATGCCGTGCTCAGAAAGGTATTTGGTAAGTTTCGGTGCTGTATAGTAGTTGTCTGTATACAGCACATGATTCCCACCAAAATACTTTTCTAGGAGCACTTTCACTACACAGCCTGAGAAGCCAAGGGGGTGTGTTTTATCCAGATCGACAGTGCTGGCTGAATATATGATGAAGTCAAGGATGTACCCCGTCTTACAGTCGCACAGTACAAAGAACTTAATTCCAAAGCGATGGCGTTTGCTTGGAATGTACTGAACAAACCAAGGATTCGTCAATGACAACCTTCTGAAAGGGGTGGAAGAATGACATAAACTTATCCTTCATTCTGCTCAGAATCTCCCGGATCTTCCAGAGTGGGTCGGTTTGGGAATGTACATCATTGTCGGCAAAGTGCAGGTTTCCCATGATGTTCCGGAAGCGATCTCTGGCCATGTACTTATTGAAGGTGGGTGAGGGTAGTAAGGGGTCCATGGACCAGTATTCTTCCAACTCATGCTTCTTGGAGTGTGGCATGAGAAGCATGAGGGCAAAGAACACATATAGCTCCTGCACTCCCAGCATGGACCACTGTTGCATCTTGGCTGCACCTGTACCACTTGCAGCACGTTGTGATTCATACCTGTTGGTTCCATCACATATGTACTGCATGACTTCGTCATCTAGGAAGGCCAAAAGGTAGTCGACACACTCAGCATTTTCGTCCATAGTGAAGGCAGGCTGAACTCCTGAGGAGCTCTCATCAAAAACTAGATTTTCTGGCACAAAATCTGACCCTTCCGTCTATGTGAAGGCGTCCAGGATTCCCTGTCATGGCGGTGTAGGGCGGGTGGTGGTGGTGGAGGTTGGCTGTGAGGGAGGTTTATCTCAGTCAAGGTCACTCGCACTGACCCTAGGTTGCCGTACAGCACTAGCAGCCCTTACCCTACTAGCTACACTACTTTTCACTCTCCTTGATTTACCTCTACCTCTACGGCCTGCCTTCACTGTTGATGCTGGTGGTGACTCCGATGATGAAGACTCCGGAGATAACTCAGCCGACGATGATGAAGAAATGAGTGAAGTGGGGCTTGGGGAACGGGGAGGTGAATCAACTCGGGACTCATGGCGGGCTGGGTCACGTGGGGGCATTGTTCTGGGGCTAACACGCCGCCTTTTCACTCCCTTCCCAAATTCCTGTCCTTGCTGCACTAAAGGCTCCTTTCCCTTGGAGCTAGACACTGATTCACACACTGTAGCACTCGTTGTTGCTGTTTCTGGCACGATAACCTCACCCGGCTCATCACAAGATTCACCCGAATCGTCATAGTCACTGTCCATCATAATCATGGACAATTCTGCCAGTTCATGTGCCACTGCAGAGTCACTAAGGCCTTTCCTGCTTGCCTCACTACTTTTCTTAGGAGTAGAGGTCACGGGGCCCTTTGCAATGGGTGCAGAAGCGGCAGGAACGGAGGGGCGCGAGTGCAACATCGTTTCTCTACAGCGGAGGACAAGGAACTAAATTCCGCGGCTTATCTGAGAAGGGAAGGGTTGACAATGACACTTTAGGCTGACTGCTGCTAACTTACAGGCTAATTTTTTATAGGTAGAAAATCTCGGCAATACATAAAGAAATAGGTAGTTCCAGGTGAATGTAAATGTCAATTAGGATTCTCCCTTCCTTTCTGACATATATTTTTATTACAGACATCGATTACAAGGCATAAATCAAAGGGGAAATTACCGTGGTAATGTAGCGAATGAATGCACGTGAGGTTTTGTCAGGTGATAATTAGCCAATTTCTGGTGTATAACACTATCACTTACCTGGTTTTTTTTTTTATATATATTATTTTGTATAAGTATAGGGCATAGGGCTTATTTCAATGGATGAAATCTGTGGAAAAATCCGGGGGAAATTTGCGTAGCGCAGCGCGGCGTGGGAGGTGAGAGGACGGGGTAATGGAGGGCAGGTAGGGAGGGGAGTCACAAAAGGGGTAAAATTGCTAAATTGTCAACAATGGATGGGAGTACAGATGAGATTTGGAGTGCTGACTAGTGTTGGACATTGGCAGTACTGATAGATGATACAAGCCACCACTTGAGAGCCCGGGATAATTCAAAATAACACAGAATCACAAAAGTGACGCCCCACGGTATGATCCATTGTGGCCGAGCGTCACGAAAGTGACGCCCCGCGGTTAAGGGGTTAACGATCCTTCCGATGACAACATCCTTCAGTATGTACTCATCTACCCTGGATGCTCTACCCCTCCTGGCCCCTGCAACCTCCACACACTCATACATTCTCCTTGTCTCATCCTCCATTCGCTTCGTGTTGACAGATCACCTGACATATTTCTGTTTTTTCCATTGCACCAATTTCATAACATTTGTGAAATTGTTTATTTGTTCATCTTTCCCTTCATGTCGTTCTTGACTTCACTTCTTTCCAGTATAATCCGTGTTTCACTATCGTACATCAGTGTTAGAAAGAGTATACTGGCGTGTGGTCCTCTCACATTTGCATTCCTATTTCTTGCCGCTGTTCTCAGTATTGGTATCATTCTCCTTCCTTTTTGCTCCCTTTCCTACACTCCACCGCAGAACAGGATCTCCCATCCGGGAGACAAATGCGATACTACCAAGCCACCAACCCTTCCTGCGTTAATCCTAAGTGCTTGAATATTCACATTCTCTACTTCTTTGCTATATAGTCTCAAACCACAATTAGCTTCTGTGCCTTATTGAAACTTAGCTGCTGCCAATATTTACACCTAAAAATAGTTATTTTGAACACTTTACCAGTTTCCTTTAGAACACTGCGTTACGTAACTTCATGCCTCATCTTCTGTCTACAACCTCTGCACATAAAGAACATGCAGCTTTCACTTTGTGCCTCCTTTCATCAAAACTTCCTTATAATTGCTGTTGCTTTCACAACTTACAGCATTTTCTTCACATGCACACTAACATTACCAGGTTCCTACAACACTCTCATATAAGTGAAAGCGCCAAGCGTCAGCTGGAATGGAATATACTATAGTTGTCCCGACCATGAAAGGGGTCAACATTATCACTCCCTGACTCATGGCACACTCATCTGAATAAATTGTCTGATGTTAGCTAGACTAGAATCCTGGAGATGTCTCGACCATGAGAGGGGAAGGTGGTGGCTGAATCGGTAGAGTGGCGGCCTGCAGTCCTAATGGACCCAGGATCGAATCCCGGCTGGGGCAGGGAACAGTTTAAGGATCTGAATTTCCTAAAAAGCAGACTTTCCTGATCTACCAGATGACCCGCCAACATGTCGTAAAAGTACCCCCGCTAATACCAGTACACCAGTCCTGTATGAGACAGCCCTAGCATGTATTCAATATGGACGGTGGGTGTTAGCACCGAAGTGGTGACATGTGGAGGTGTAGGAGGACTACTGGGTCTTGGGATAGGTGACTGCCCTCAAGAAATAGGCCCTGAGCCTTTGCCCAGAGTCGGACACGTAAAAAAAAATAATAATAATAATAATGATACGATTTTTTTTTTTAAATTCCAACATTTAGGACACAATTGTAAGCACCATAGGAGGCTTTATACACACCACCTCCCCCTTAGAGCTCGTCCACACCAAATGCTTACGGACACGGATATGGGTGGCAGTTTTACACTTATTTGGGCTGCAATAATGCAGAACTCCTATCCGTGCCAGCAAATATTTGATGTGCATGCAGCCTCAGAGATTTATTATGCTTGCTACATATTGATGCTTTTTCGTATGTTATGTTACTTTGATATCATCGTAGTTAGCATCAGTAACGTACAGGAGGATAAAAACGTGTACCGGTAACTATAAAATAATATCGCTGATGAAGATTTGCCATGAAGCTCTTTATGTCACCAAGAATACGGTCCAAAGTCGTACCTCTCAACCAGTGCAGTAGCCAACCTCACAGTTGCTTTTGTTGTATCGTGCATACTTACGACGTCTTTAACCCGCCCCGTCCCGACCACTTTTTGACCACTGGTACCCCCCAATCCCGACCATTTTTCGACCCTTTTTTTTTTTTTTTGCTAACACTTTCGCTTTTGGTGAGAAACATCGAAAATTCATAGAGAAATCGCTCACCTGAGGTTTAAAATACTCATTACAGGTAGGAGAGCCTCCTTACCTTACTGGGTTTTCTATCAGGCTGGCACCAAAGAAAACGAGTTCTATGGGAGGATAACTATTTCACACCACTCATAAATGGTATTTATTTATTTACTGTTACGAATTTATATGTGGTACAAGAGTATATTGGTTTTCAAGCAGTAATATAGGCATTATAAGCATTGTTTCACTCACTAATACCTGACCTTTTTTTGCCACATTACCTGATCATCATTTCTAACTGTTTCTTCCTCTAATGCTATGTAAAGTTTGTCCTCCACATTGTCATTGACTGGGGAATCACTCTGGCCCTGAATTTCGTACCGTGGCATGACATGGCTATACTGGCCAGGTCACTGATAACAGGTGAATTGCTGAGACAATGGCATGCAGGGGGGGGAGGTCATGCTGGGTAAGGCATTGTCTCTGCCTGGCATCTTGTTGAGGAAGGTGTCACGTGTATACGTACCAAAAATGACTCGCGAAAATTGAAAATTGTGGAAATTATGAACCTTGCAATTGCAGGACGTTGAAGTACGTCCCCGGGATTAGCTGTGACAAAACGTGAGGACGTGGAAGTACGTCCCCGGGACGCCGCGGGTTAAGCAAAATACCTTCCACACTAGAAAATCTTTGCACAATCATGTAATGAATGCTTTTCTTAAGCTCTGTGTGAAGATTATTGAAATCCAATGAAACATAAACGAAGTCGTAGTTGACTAGTGCGTGCCTGGGAAGGTTTGATTATTCTGCTATGTAGTCACCAGATTCAAGTAAGATGTTCGATTCTCTGACTATGTCATCTGCATTGCCTATCAGTATGCTGTTTTGCATGTCTTCTGTGGCGCTGATGAGGAGCCTACATGTGGTGGCGCTGTGCAAAGTCTAAATATGCCAAGTCAGTCCACACGCAGGAAGGCGGGGCTTATATATGACATCACGATGCCCCTCTGTTTTCTGTAATAATATTACTATTGGAACCTGGCCCCTATATAAAAGAACACGAATTAAGGGGGAACATGTAGGCCTATATGGTTGCAGCCTCGAAGTTTTAGGTAATTCTCATGTTTTGTTTTGTTTTCTTATTTTCTGTAGCCTACCACACTGCCACATTATTTAGCCGTAAACAGCACATTTATCAGGCATCCTTACCAACAGTCAGGGAAATGCCAGGTTATGAGGATATGTGGAACCTGCACTGTCTCGGTGAAGACAGACTCCAATCCCTGTGACAAACCCAGCACTTGAAGGCATCATGATGTCATGCGCGACTCCGACCAATTCTTGCCAAAAGTGGACTGACATGGTATATTTAGACTCTGGTGCTGTGCACCCTAGGTGGGGCAGCCGCGGCGTCCACGTGGAGCCAAGCTTCCACATAATCCCCGCACCTTGCCAGGGGAAAGACCTTGGTTCGACCTTGGCGAGGCGCTACTACCAGGGGGTGTCGGATCCCCATATGGGGTATGCATTATACTGTGCCTGTAGGACGACCCCACAGTAGGTGCTTGCTTGTGGTGGATGGGTCTCGGCCAGAAAACCGGGATTCAGTAATAACAATAACATGTCTTCTCCAAGTCATGCATGCTGTAATCAAACTTCAGTCTACAGATACTTTGCCAGATAGGTCAATGACCTCTTATTCTTCTCATTTCACATCTTCCAGACAAACTACTCAAAAACTTATGTCGTAAGTTGCAAAATCATATTTAACCTGCGATACTGAAAACTGCATTACAGATTTTTTAAAACCAAGAAATGATGTACGCAACAGCAAGATATTAAATAAGAACTAAGAAAAGGCTGAAATACATTCAACATGAAATCGATTCCACGGCAGTACAAATTAAAAAACTACAGAATGAGGACTGTAAAGATTGTCGGCTTGGAAGTGCACGCCGAGACGATTCAGTCAAGCAAAATATGTTGCAGGATCGTACAAAACAATGCGGCATAAAGTGACAAGGTAGCGGAAAAAAATATATATGAGCATAGACTCTCTGTGGACGCTAGTGAAAGGGGGAATAGACCGCCGTAAATGGAGCAGCCATCCTGCGGGGCACAATGGAGCTGCCGAACCTTGCCATGGAGCCAGGCTTGCCATCGTTTTGTGTGAAATGTGTTGTTCCGAAACGTCAAATTTGCAATGGGAAGCTCGAATCTTCATTAATGAACAGCTATAAGTTCCTGGAGAGGAAGAAAAAGAAGAGCGGAAAAGAAAAAAAGAAGGAATGAAAGAGAAGAAAACGAAATGAAAAAAAGAAAAAAAAGAATAAGGAAAAGAAGAAATAGGAAGAAAAGAAAGTTGAAGAAAAAGTGGAAGAAAAAGGAAAGGAAAAAAAAAGAAACTTAAATTCATGCCTATGTAGTGCGCCAGGGTGATTCAGCCAGACAATCAGTTTATGATACGTCCCAGTCGTCCTCCCGAACACGACTTGCAACAGTGTTACATCCAGGTTCTCGAGAGTCACACGTCTGGGTGAACAAGGACAAGCGGAAGCAAACTGTACCCAACAGTCTCATCTGTCTCAGTGCCCGAATTTTAGTTATTTAAAAGAGACTTATCAATTACACAAGGGTCATTAATGCAGAAAACCACTTAAGAATTGAGGAGGGAAGGTTTTACAACCTGCACTTCCTTTCTCCGTGGTCAAAAATCTGTGCTGGAACGACATATACCAAAACTGAAAAGTGTGAGATCGGAAGGTAACCTTGCCTATTTTAGCAACATTAAGATGATAGGAAATAATATGTGCCTGATATCGACAATCACTACGAAACCAGCAACAGATATACGATCCAAGAAATAAGAGGGTAGTAGATACCGAAGGACGAGACCGCCATCAGGCTAGCCACAATAAGCACGAAGATTAGTTAGTTTTATTTAGTTATAACCGATATATGCCAGTCGACTGCATAGGGGTAATTGAAACAGATAACCACTATTTATATCAGATTTAGGGAAGGGAGATTCTAAACCCTCCACCTCCTTGTCTGATTTGAAGGCGTTATCTTTGATTTTAAGCCTATTAATTACACATACAATTTGCATTAAGACATACAATTTGCATTTCCCCAAGTCCCGGTATTCTAAAGCACAGATCGCATTAGTTGGTTAACAGCAGATACCGTACCCAGATTTTACTGCTGAACAATAGCACGGTAAATAAGCCGAATCCACTGGCGCTGAAGAGAAGCCTACGTGTGGTGGCGCTGTGAGCCTGGGTGGAGCAGCTGCTGCCTCCACCTAGGAGACAAACGTCCTCATTTTTCCCTGCACCTTATCTGTGGGAAGGACGCTGGTCCTAGGCGGGCGAGCCGCTGTCTGCCACAAAGCGGTGCTGAATCCCTGTACAATGTACTGTGTGTACCGCAGTTTACCTGTAGGACAGCCCAATAGAAGCAGTTGCGTACATTTGGTCAATGAGTCTTCTTGACCAGACTTGGATTATGCAACAGCAGCAACAACAGAGACCACCGGTCTGACTGGTTCGAACATCAACGCAGGATTCCCTTAGTTTTGAGCTAGATGTACTGACCAATGCGCCACTGGTTTCCCGCGAAACGTGAGATCAGTGAAATAGCCTAAGCGTGAGGTACAGTATGTAAATCACAAATATTTCAGCATGTCATTTTAAAATAATTTGCATTAAAGAGAGTAGTGACAGTGAAAGATTATCTGTATTTTTTAATGTGTCTGTCTGTCTGTGTCCATTATGGAAATGAAGGGGGAGCTATATAGATGGTTCTAAAAGCATTTTTATAGGATAACTTTTTGCTGGGAATTTCTCTGTGTGTTTTAAAGTTTCTAAAGTAGCACCCCTGATGAACAAAATTAGAACTAATCGCCACTAATCAATTCAACATGGTGGAGCTTGGAGGCCAATTGCTGTTTTTAACTATCATCTACAACTGTATCAATATTATAGCGTGTTGAGTCGGTGAACAGATGGTTTGGGGTGGGCCGATGAACGAGGTGGGTAGGCAGGGTGGGTGGGTGGGTGTTTTAGGACAGGGAGGCAGGAGCAGCATGGGTGGGTAAGTGGGTGAACCAGATGGATGCGTGGTTAGTGTGGGCGAGTGGGTGGGCAGGAATGGTGGGTTGGTGGGCTTTGGGTGATTAGTGGGAAAATAGGTCCATGAGGAATAGGTGAGTGGGCAGAGTGGGTGCGTGGGTGGGTGGATGGGTGAACAGTTTGGGTAGGTGGTTAGTGGGAAAACAGGTCAATGGTAGGAATAGGTCTATGGAGAATATATCCCTGGGGGAATGTGCCCAAGGAGAAATGTAGGTACAGTAAATAAAACAGGCCCTTAGGGCCGTCTCCAACTATAGGGTGAGCCCTTAGGGTCTCACGCAGTAACGGTATGCACAGTCATATTGTATCCTGGCAATGTTGGGTTCTTTGCTAGTACTGTATACTCATATATGCATTACCTTAGTGAGCACTGGAGTATAACTGAAGTACATTATATGATCGTAAAATGTTAGAAACAGAATGAGAAACTAACAATTTGAATGATCCAGACAGTAAATTAATCAGTATTCAAGCACGAGTCGCAAAAGTTTTCCTCCTCAATAATATACAGTAGCTCTGATCAAAACATCCTTTCCATTAGTCTTTTCCTACCTCAGTACTGTATACATAAGGATAAGAAATCATGTATTTTCTGGTTTAGGTAATGAAGTGAACAGTACCCTTATGCTAATCCAGTTTTCCACATTTAAATGAGGCATGAAAACCTAAAGCAAGGCTTTTTTATTTTCTTGAAGTTATGAAGCCAAGAAGCAAGGACACTTCAGGTACATTCTCCTACTTCTCTCCACCCCTTTCTTCTATTGCCGTAGGAGGCACAGGGCTACCTGCAATGCATATAATGGGCAAGGGAGTTACCACATCTGCATCCAATAGGGTGTCAATGGTACAGTAGCTAATCCGTGGACTGCGAGCCACAGCTCAGGCTGGGTAGCGTCGCGTTGTGAGCCACAGTTCAGGCTGTGCTGGCCGTGCATCACTGCTAACTACTCCACCCATACGCCAACTTAAACATGGCGCTTCGCAAAGACGGAGAGAGAGAGCGAGATTTTCTTCTTTTCACCATATGATGCCCTGGATGTTTATCTTCAGGTTTGTAATAAACTAAATCATTTTTTTTTTTTCATTACTCCCCTACGTAAACTTACGGAAAGACGGAGAGATTATTATTATTCATTTTTTTACCAGATGATGCCCCTGGATGTTTATCTTCAAATTTATAATAAAAAAAACTTTTTTTCTTCATTTTTTTGTGCAGCACGGGGTGGGATAAAATAAGGTAATTGCGCAATCCACGAGTTAACAAACCGAATATGTATGTACTGTATAAGAACCGATGTTCGTTGGTTGGGTCGGTCAGACTGTTTGGCACAATTTGTTACCCCTTGTGTCCTTTTTTAATTCATCAGTACAACTGGGGACCTGGATATGATAACGACTGTTAGGGTGGTATTCCGAGGGAAAATTGGGTCATGGTAAATTAAAACTGTTTCATTAAATGACCTGGTGCTGTAGATAGTCGTGATTTCGACCTTTCTTCTCTGCATGCCAATGGGGGAAGAGGGACTTTCAGAGTGCCGAGTCATTCCCGGCTCAGTCCTACACCAGTCCTTTGCCGGTTACCATACCATAGTCGAGGATGATTTTTATTCCAGTTTCGAACTGTGAGGTACAGTAATGACCATAGAAATTATTAAAATTTTATTAAGAGAAATCATAACTAATAGGAATGATCTTAACCCCTATGCGCTGGCATTGCTTTGAGGCCAATGCTCTCTCCTAACGGACACTTTCCTGAAAATAGCCTACTTTCATACCTTCATATCTGGAAAAGTATAGCAATTAGGGATAAAAAAACAAATACTCATCAACTCTTCGTCTTGCAAATGAAACCATCCCCAGGACTGCAAGTTGTCCCGTTGATGACTAGGGATGAGGAGAAGAGAGGTATCTTCTAGTGGTGAAAGGAAACTGTGTCTGCACGGCAGCACTCAGCTCCGACTTAGGCTGTGGAAGCCAAGTGCCTGGCTAGCATTACCAGCACTAACCGGGCTGTCAGAGTGATGCAACTATAACACTGGCCGGCCTTACTTGCAAAACACTTTCATTTTCTCATTCATTTCCTCCACTGTCCATACTCACAGCCATAGGTATGAATCGTCACCCTGTACATGTGGCTTGTCATTGGTTTTCCGGCCTTAACAGAGTGACACTATGCCCTGTAGGTGTGTTGGCGAACTGCCACAGATACAATAAGAGGTGAAAAAATAAATATTTACTTATTTTCCCATGTTTGTCTACAAACTTTGCACTTTAAATTCACTTTGAGAGAAGACTTTAGCGATGATGAATTTTCCATATAACTTTTCTGCAGGTTGCACGCACCATGGTTGACTATAAGGTTAACACTTGTACTGTTAGTTATATTTCTTTGCACTTTTTTCTGGCATGGTGCTACAGCACTTATAATATTTGCACTTCATATCACAGTTACAGTGCATATTGCATTTTTCAAACTAATTTCAAGATCAAGAACAGTAAAGAAGTTTACCCATGAAAGCAGTTTTTACAGGTGCCCACAGACCATTTTTGCGAGGATGACTTAAGATATTTGCAAGCTCATTTTTACATATAACCTTTAAAAATTCATTTTCACTTATGAAAAGAAAAAAAATCACTTGCACAAACTTGTCCACTATTTACAATCTCCTGCACACCTCTGCTTAGAACTCGTGTTCATGGTAATATTCAAAAAAGCACTTGGGACACAGTGCCACCTTGCATTCATTACATTCACATGGAGTGTCCTTATATGTTTGAGGCCGACGTTTTGTTGTGCTGCACACGTGGCAACGCCTGTAGTCCACATGGTATGCAGGTGTTTGGCCAAGGTCCACACGATGGTGACGTGAAAGGTATTGTTTGCTACTCAACCTAGCAGCCATTGGTGTCTGATACATTCCCCTTGTTGCATCTGTGCCCTGAACAGTTCCATACTTTGCAAGGAGCTTGCGTGCCAATTCTCTCTCAGACTCCTATAGAAAGACACCCTTACCCCAAACCTTTTTGAAAAGTATGCAGTTGTTCAGGATCACGGTATCAGGAAGATGTAAGATCCTCTTCTTGTACCAGCGGCAAGATTTATGGAGGCAGTCTATCTCGCCTATCTGCATGTCAGACTTATTGACGAGGTGCAAATTGATGTTGTAGTCATTGACTGCATCTGGCTTGAACATGGGTTCCGTGGACTTGAAACCTGTCTTGCCTGTGTCCTGCATAACCCCCTGATGAACTGTGGTCAACATGTTCACCTTTCACTTATCATGCCAGTGGATGGCCAACATGTTACCATAGTTGCTGGTTAGCAGGCCACCTTTCTCATTTTATTTAGGGAAGGATGAATAATTCTTCCTACTGGCAGAGACAGTTCCGCAGGACCCCAAACCATGTTCAAGTAAATACTTCATCAGTACCGGGGATGTGTAATAATTGTCCGTGTACAGTATTTGGTGCTTGTTGAAATACTTGCCAATGAGCATTTCATTACTGCAGCAGAAAAACCATGTGGATCGTCACTAGGTATATCAACATCTGTAGCAGAATAAGCTATTACATCTAGTACATACCCAGTCTGGCAGTCAAATTGGATGAAGAATTTCAGTCGAAAACGGTGACTTTTGATGGCAGATTCTGAATAAATGCTAAACGGCCTCAGAACAAGCTACTCATTCATCACAGCTTTCTGAAACAGCCGGAAAAGCCTTGTAAAAGACTTCTTCATCATGGTAAGAATAGGCTTTATCTTCCATAACCTGTCATTGAGTTCTTGGCCATAATTCCTGTTGAAATGAAGGAACCGTAATAGGCTAGGTGCCTGACATGTTTTATACTTCCCAAAGACAGGTGTGTGCACAATCTCATCCACTGACCAATAATCATGGAGCACATGTTTTTGATGTGGGCCATCATCATTGTTAATGCAAGCCACACATACATTTAACCCACCTCTACTGGCAGCTAGTCCCTAATCTTTGTGCTGTCCCTCACAAACATCTCTAGCCAGCAAACAGAGATAGCCTTGTGGAGGTTGATTTTGTCCACCAGGTACTGATTGTTGCTGTTGTAAAGAGTGCCTTGAAGAAGGACAGGTTTGTCCGTGGACCTGCCTCCAGCTCTTGCATCTGCACACCTGCCCCCCCCCCCCCGTTGCATCAAAGGCAGGTAGTGATGACTGGAATCATTCACGCTCCTGCCACACAAAAGCATCAAGCCTACCGATGCCAGGGCTGCTTGGGCGTGATGTTGGCTCACCTGCATGTTTCTTAGCGTAACGTGCATACCCACGCCCATGTGTGCGGGCACAGGGACGACCAGGGGCACAGCCACAGGCAGTGGGGGGAGGGGAAGGAGAGGTGGAGGTGGGGGAAGATGAGGGTGATGACTCACCTGAGGTCGGGACTCCCTGGGGAGATGCTGACTGGCCACACTGGCCATGCCATAGAGGTAGGAGTAGGTAGAGGCGGCATAAGGGATTAACCACGGGTAGGTCAGAGTGAGGCCGATGGGCATTGACTCGACCAACATGGTAGCCCCCCTTGACAGCTGTCTGACTTGGTCTCATTCCAGGCACGAGTGTTTTCTTATTTGCAAACAGAAAAAAATGAGGAAAGAAGTAGAGTTATGAATGGAAAAAAAGTAGTTAATGAATGAGAAAAAAAGTAAGCATTGAACATTAAAATAGAAGGGATGGAGAAGACAGATAGATGATTTAAAACAATATACATCAGCACATTATGAAAAAAGTTTATATCTATTATTCATATATTCAACTTGACTTACTAACTCAGTCATATATATAATGTACACTTATAGTATAATTCCTCTAAAGATACTCACCGGTAGTGATGGATGGGTCAGATTCTTATCTCTCCTCTTTCTTTACACCCAGGCTGCGGCTGGTGGTGACATTTTTGGAGTCTTAGGTTATTTGATGGTGAGTTGCCCAACAGGACAGAACGTCTCACACCCACAGCTGAACTACAACTAAAACCAGAGGTAGAATGAAGTCTACTTTGTTTCTGGCATTCTCCTTGAATACCAGGGAGGACACACAGCTGGGTATTAAGACTTAATAATCTCATGGCCACACCCACGGAGGTAGAGTTCGACCCCTCTGCAGAGCTGTGCCGGTGAGTGCAGTAATCTTCTTCGTCAAGTAGGTGTTG
>NC_137010.1:37715652-37720487 GCF_032717465.1 Coenobita brevimanus
TATGACGTCTGGAAACAAAGTGTCAGGTGGTTTTTGGCATGATACCAAATGGGAAAACGGCGGCAATGATAAGCTCTATGAAAATAAGGTAACGAAATGGCTGTTCAATGGACTGCCGGATGGAACACCAATGTACTATACGCATATGTAAAATAGCCAGTCAAAGCGTATTCATTCATGGGTGTGATATTTTTACCAACAAGCACTTTAGTGATTTAATGGTCTACTGTATAATTTTGCTAACTGTCAAAGCTGATCTCGACAAGCGTAGAATTGTCACAATAGTTATATTTTTTGGGCTCTGTAATTGTTTAGCTCGCCAGCTAGGTAGCTACACAATACGTTACTTGCCAAGCATAGGACCGAGTTAGTCTTGCTAGCTTAGGGTAGCTTTAATTTATTACCCTGAAAGTTCGTCATTGATGAATGGCGACAAGCTACGTTACTTATACCTCGATTTTACGCCTTTATTAAGGCTCTAAACTAATACGCCTAATTTCTGTGAAGATGGTGATTGGTTCAAATAAAATGGTCGAGTGGCTTGCCATAACCATACTAAATGTGTTCTCAGTTTGTAATCAGGCTTTGTACTTCATTCAGTAATGTTAATAATCAAGAAAATAAACTTAAAAATAAGAGTAGAAGGAATTAGCATTTCAAAGGGATGTTAAAAGCAAATATGTACTATAAACTGTAGAAGTCAAGGATACATTTCGTTATCGGGAATGAAACCTATTCACTATTTCTTTGTATCAAACATAATGTACTGTAAACAACATGACCCAAACATAGATGGCAATAGTCAGTGAGGTATCGTGCATAGTCTAGTTATGTCCCAAATCATTATATAACTGATAAAAGCCACATCATTACAGCTGTCCTTGGCGGAGGCAAATAGAGAACAGCCAGTCACTGGCGGGAAATTAAACAACAACCAGCCAGCTTTCAATGCAGCTGATGTCATCCCACAGCTCCTGATAAATATCCGTAATTTCTTTTACAACCTGGTTACTTTACTCAGTATTGCAGAACCATTAGCAGTCTATATTGTACTTTAAAATGTATGGTAATGTATAATTTGAAGGCCATATAATTAATGGTTACCTAAATGATAGTGTCTGTGGAAGTACCGACAATGAGGCTGTTGTACAGTACCTGGCTGCAGTGACACCCCTGCTCATCATGGGAGAGAGAGAGAGAGAGACAGCAGTGTTGGTGAGGCAGGAGGGTAAGGTGCCTGTTTAATTTCGCGGTGCATTGCTTTCACAAAAGATATGAGCAGCAAGAAAATCCAAATTTGAAAACCGACATCACTGTGGCTGTTCCTTTTACCCCTTGGACTCGGGTTATATATAAGTTTTATGAGTTATAGAGTGATTTGGGATATATATGCCGTACAAACTGTAGTTCACTACTTGTTGCACCTTATGTTCTGGCGTCATTTGTTTCTACCTACATTACGTTTGTCACAATCAAAGAAATAGTGAATGCGCTTCATCTGAAAGTTTTAAGCCATGCATCCTCGACTTCGACCGCTTGTAGCAATTTATTTTGGCATTTTTAATATCCTCTAACATGCCAATGCCTTGAAATAATTTCCGTTGTTATACTCCTAATAAACAACATTACGGTAGAGAAAAATCTGGTCTGTTCATGAACTGTCAACTCATTTAATACAAATAAATGGGCAGCTGTATCAACATTTTGTATGGACCAATCAGGTTTTCTTAAAAATTAGTAAGTATGTACCTTCATTCTTAGTAACTTAAAGTCGGTATACTACCACATTCAAGGCATGGAATACAGCATATATCTATCTATCTATCTATCTATCTATATCTATATAATCATCATCAGCCGTTTGAGTATCCACTGCAGAACTGATCTATCCTGACGAAAGTGGGGACGATACAGCCTATGTATCTTTACCAAGTGGCTTAGGCTGTCTGGTAGAGACTGTATGTGGTGGGTCAGAAGTGCTTGTAAGTGTAATTGTTGTGTCAGTGGCTTTAGATGTGTAGTCTGTGAACCAAGTATTATCGGCCCGCACAAGCCGACTGCAAGATAGCCTTTATAGTATGCGACACTGATTCGAACGACAGCACCCCTTATGTCCGCCAGTGCTGGTAAGCATGGGCTGAAGAACACTCCCTAAAGTTTATTATCCTGGGAGCCGCGAACCTCGTTTCCATAGTGTACGAAAATAATATTTTACCGTTGTCTTCATATATATATATATATATATATATATATATATATATATATATATATATATATATATATATATATATATAGATGCAATAGATCTACCCATGGGGGAAGCGTGGTCTCAATATGAAGATAAACACTTGTAGAGATGTTTTGACAACTCAATCAATAGTTTTCTCCAACCTATAGAGAATACAATAAAATCAAAGTGAACATTATAGTTCATGATAAAAATACGAAAACTAAAGTGTGCAACCAAAGTACTCAAAAGTAAATAATAATTCTTCACTTGCATTTTATTAGACATGCAGGTTTTACTTTGGTTTTTTACTTAGTTTTCGTATTTTTATCAGCAGACATAGTGTTTACTTGATTTTTTATTGTATTTATAGGTTTGAAAATGACAAACGAGTTGTCGAAACGTCAACTCAATTTAAGATAGATGTCTTGATATACGTTGGTGTTTATCTTCATATATATAAATATATATATATATATATATACAGTACATTTATATATTTAATTATATTATATATTTTATATATATCATGCATCTTATAATATTGTATATTTATGCACACACACACACACACACACACACACACACACACACACACACACAAGCCATGAGCACTTGGCTATGTCCTTATTATAGAACAGTTCTGCACTGCACAACACATTCATCACATGCACTTCATTCTCATAATTATCAACAGTCCTTCAACATGAGCTCAGCAGAAGTTGTAGGATGATCCAATGCAAGTGGGTAATGTTGAATGAGAGAAGAGACAGGTGTTAGAAATGATGAATCTCTCTCTCTCTCTCTCTCTCTCTCTCTCTCTCTTTCTCTCTCTCTCTCTCTCTAACATTTCCTGGGGCAATACATAGAACCCATCTTTCAGAGTCTGAACAAGAAGTGATGCATTGGATACATTTTTACCCCTGGAAATTCCTTCCCACCTTCTCGTGTCGCACCTTGATTGGCTGCCTGTGGAAAGTTCCACATCCTCCCCACCCCTGACTTCTGACGTTAGTGCTGACCCCTGCTGTATACCTGGCATAGGCTGGAAAATCTCTCCCTACGGTTGGTTACATTCTTTTATACAAATGTGAGCTGTTTCCAACATTTTTCTCATTTGATTATTCAAATTGTTCTTCAGTGACTACAGCTTCTTCCCACTTGGGCAAATGATTGTGCTGATCTATGTGTAACACTGTCTATCTGGTTCTATATACCTAGGCTTCTTCCCCTTGCAAAGAAAGGGAGGTAGCTGACAGGACGACACACTCCCAGTTTACTCATCCACACACACACACATTCATTCGCATATTAGGGAAATAGATATTCTGTGTCACCGTACTTCAGCTTAGTGTTCTGCTATACTTGTATCCATCCCTCGTATGTTTTCCTATGGCCTATGTACGTTTAGAGCATTTTACCTCTGAGGAAGTTGGGATCCTAAGGCCAGCTTTTCTGTTGATAGACTGCTTTTAATGAGTTGGTACAGATAGGCGGATTAGATAAGCCAATAACTGTGCCTCATGACACCAGTATTTTAGGTACTGTAATCTGATAATGTTAAACACCTGCGAGTGATGACACAGAGGATGTTGAAGCCGGGAGGAAGATGAAAACATACATGTTAAGTGTAATAATGTCATCAGAGTGAACAGTTAGGGCCACGCGTTAGACCACTCATCATATACGGCCTTCGAACTTCTCCATCCATTCCCACAGGAAAAAACTATCCAGCCACCACCGTGATTCACCTAATTTTGCCTTTCATAACACGTGTAGATCAGAGGCATTCTTGTTAAGTGTACCAAGGTGGGAAATAATGAGGTAAAAACCTATCGACTCACTGTATTAGTTTATATGGTTCTTTATCCTTCATAATTTCATTTTGGTCACATTGAACACTCCTAGTATTAAGGTTACTAGGCTTTTCTGATACACCTCCTCATATACCTTCAACAAGGCTCTACCTTTTCTTCAATCGCGAAAACTGAGTGTCAAAGCAAATGAGGAGCAAATGAAGAGTTACTGCACAGTACAAGGCGTTAATATTTAGGAGAGTAAAGTACTGTATTACAAGATAGCCACACAGGATCGCGGATCTGTTTGGGACAACAAAATGGGAAAATATTATCCCTGGTAACCAAACTGCAACAGGTATCTGACTTGAATAACAAAAAGAAAATAATTATTATCTCTGACTTAAATCAGCATTAGAGGAAGAGATCAACACAGATTCACAAAAGACAGGGGGCATGTATGAAGGCAAAGTTGTAGCGACTAAAATTTTGTGAATGAGAGGCTTCATGGGGGTCGGAAAAATGTGAATGTCAGAGATGGAAGTGTCCCAGGACTCCATGTGAACAGTGAAAAATGTCTGGACATGGAGACCAATGAATGCAATGCAGCGTGTTGGCAAGGGATGACCGGTATGTGTGAAAGTGGTATGGTTGTATGAATAGGAAAGGTGAGGGAGGAATAGAAGGTATTGTTTACATTGGAAATAAAGGTTTTGAAGATGATATACATATTAGGGTTGAAGTATGATGAAGGTGACAACACATTAGTGGCAAAAAGTGATGATTGATATACTGTATACTCATTAGAAGTA